>NC_051181.1:129129300-129281878 GCF_013339695.2 Rhipicephalus sanguineus | reverse complement strand
TACCATAGCCTTGAGAATATATACATTCGTTAAATATCATTTACATTTTGGAGCATATATATGTGATGGCACGAAATCTGGAGTACCACTGGAGTCTGTCATAGGCATTTCGCACTTTTTTAAAGGTGTCATGCAACAATTTTGAATTAATCCTGCAATAAATTAGAAGAATTACTGCCTTGCCAATCGCTTGTCACATTTTTTTTTTTCACAGAGTAAATTGATAAGGGCTCATTACAGAGGCTGGAGTGGTGGTGATGCTGTCCGCCGCATCACCACTAATGAGACAGAGGACGGCGCGTGTATAATTAAGGCCCACACGCGCGCGCGCGTACTATGTGTCCTTCACCGCAATATACTCTATGCACTTCACCGCATGACACAACTGTGTTGCGGCAATGTTGACTTTTAGAAAGACGTTTAGGTGTCGGGAATGTAAGCTAGACAATGCTCCTAACAATAAGATTTCTATTTTATATCCGTTTTCATTTGTACACAACTACTAAAGAGGCACTGCTTATAAAACCGATTGTCATAATTGGCGACAGCATATATGTTAAGCCACTCGACAATAACGCCGGGTGAACGCCGGTTCATATCCCGTCGCTTCCAGCTTGCACATTCCATATCTGTCACGCGCAGTTACTCAGACGAAGCTTAAATAAACGTGTTGGTCCAAGTAATTCGCCCAAATGACAGTCCAACTGATAGCGATCGATCCTCGATCACGCAACACACGCACTTCTACCACACATCCACGCACGCCACAACACTAGTTGTGCATCAAAGAGACATTCACAAATCGCATAACACATGGCCTTTATTTCATGCTCGTGCAGCTCGTATCATTGCTTATAGATTTGGCGGCCAACATTTCGGGAGATTGGCGTTACCTGCTAAGCACCGCGGAGAAGCTCCCTCCGCTCATAAGCGTCCACTGAACACGGTGATATCGTAGAACTGGCAGAACTAACAAAACGGCAACGACATGCAGATGAATCGCTTTTCTACAACACTCTTACACAATGCGACCACGTAGTACGTCCCCACGGGCAGAGGCGGTTCTCGCTAGTGCACACAGCTCACTGTCAAAAATCTACACCAACAACCAGCACGGAGAACAAACTACCATAGAGTTTCTCACAGTTGGTGGGAAACTCTATGGTTACCGTACCAACCGTACCCCGTAAATCGCCTAAAAAGTATTTCTAGCCCAGCGATTCAGCGATTCTGCCGCCACCTACTTATACACTTCAAGCCAAGTCAAGCCGGTTTTAAGCGGCTATATGGGTGCGCCGAACGCTTTACCCCACTTTCGTCTCGTACAACCCGGGCGCAGCAACGCCGGCCCTTGAAATTTCATGTTCATGCGCGTCTTCGGTAGTGTTGACGCCGGCTCCGTGCACGAAGTGACGCTTGGAGGGCGGAATATTCATGGAGCCGCGGATACGGACAACGGCCGCCAGTTAACGGTGAGTGTACTGCTTTCGTAGGTACTAATTATACAACTTTAGCTGGGCGTCTGCAGCAGCTCTGCGGAAGTTATCTGCCAGCCATTTCCAACAGCAGCCTGTGTCTGCGGGGCTGTTGCGGATGCCCAACTAAAGCTGTCAGTTACGAGTTGCCACCGTTATGCGCGTTGCTGTACAAGTTCCCATAAAGTGAGCGATGCAAACAATTATCAAGGGTCATTTCTGGCTGATCCCACGTTGTGTCTGCACTACTGAAGGTGCAAGATGTCGTTTTGAGATGCACTTTAGTCTACTTCATAATAACATTTCCATCGACCTTGAGTGTGCTGCGTGCTTCCGTGCGCGTGGGAACGTGAAAAAAAAAAAAAGCCTGTGTACAGAACGCTCAGACGCACTATATATAATGGTTTTTGTTGGCTTAAAGACGGTAGTTTGAGGTGCAGATATAGTACGGTGGCTTCCAGAACGTACGCGGTAGTCATTCAAGTTGGACACGCCTCGCCGCGGTAAGGCGAAAAGCTAGACTTTCGACGGCGCCCGTTGTTGCGGCCGCCGCCGTGCACGTTTTCCTTCGTTACTGTTTGCTGTTTTCGTGGTTTTGCCAACATCTGCGATGACGCTATAACAGAATCAAGTGAGTGTACGTGATTGTGGGAGTTATGTGTGTTAATTCTAGCATATGAACATGTCTGATCTCGACGTAGACGGCGTCCGCACGCGCTGGGTGTCGTTCGGGCCCTCGTACTCGCATGTGTTATCTGAGTATGGGTTACGTTTGTAAAACATGCGGTCAGTAACCACTCACGGCGTGCCCCTGACTGCCTGAGGATGTGCTTGGGTGTCGGGTGAAGCCGGCGCAAACCGTGTTTATTCTGAAACCAAATTTTGAAGCGATTTCTCAGAAAGAAGTGCTTTCATTCGTATATAGCCAGTGCCTATTGCGAGACGAGGTGCCCGCTGCCTTTTACGTGAAAATTTGTTTTCGTTGCGAAATTTGAACTAAACACTCGTGGCAGATGTGTATACAATAACGGTGTGTTGAACAAATGGTGGTTTTAAATACAAATAATGTGTGTGTTTTGGTTATTTCCAGAATCCCGGATCACTTCTCCCGCCTCTTCACTCCAGTTGACAGCCACACTCGGGGAAACGAAGGTGCCGCTGTGGTCTGGCGCCTCACCGCTCGTGATGGAAAAATCAACAGCGGCGTTCGCCCTGTCAACGAGGCAGTCGGTCCTACATTTCTTTTGGTTGGACAAGACGACGTAGGAAAAGAGGTGAGTGGCACCCACGCAAAGGAGCCTAAACCAATTTCGTTTGTTGTTTAAAAGAGGCTCACATCATCTTGTGCTGCAAGTTTGTCGCCAAGTGACGTGTTACAAAAGGTACTATTTGCAAGTTGTTTTACACGATAACGGCAAAAAACTTGGTTCCTTACCATGCGTGTTTGCATTTGTTGTTTTGTTGTGAGCCTTCATTGTGTCTATGTGAACCACGTATTTTGTAGGTTTCGCAAACCTTTACTGCAATTTCATATTCTCATCATAATATCACGTTCTGCTTTTCAGATACCGTTTTTCATGGTGCTCACGCTGAACAGGAGCGACAACCTAGCAAGCCACAAGTCTGATGCCTCCAGCCGTCACCACTTTTTTATTTATTCTTAATCATAAGGAATAAAAATTGAAACATGATACCCATTTCTGCAGTTTATTTTGCACTATATGACACTATGCACATCAGTCACACATTTTAGTTGGCTATACTCATAGAAGCATGTAAATGAGCAATACCTAAAATTCTTAATTGGAAATCAAAGACTATCTTTTCGCGCTTTCTATATAACTTTGCTGGAAAATATGTGTTGTTTTGACGAGTTTTATTAAAATAATGCTAAAACTGAACAATTCTTTTTTTGCAGTCGCTTTGCAGAACGGCAAGTATTATTGGACTTGCTTAAAATTAATACTCCACTATTTTCAACAGTAGTCGCGCAAAAATTGAGCAAGGGTCAAATGAGTAGCTTAAAATACTTGTGGAGTCGCTTGACGCTTCGGTGTGGGTCCCTTGACCCCCGTAGGAGTGTTACCGGCAAGAGTCGTCCGACTCCCTATAAGTGGTAACGTGATCCTTCGGATGAGAGTCTTTCCACTCTTCCTAGACGGTCAGGGGACTCTCCTAGAGCAAGCCGACCCTGACCCACCAAGAGAGTCACCGTGACTATTTAAAGAGAGTCCTATACGTGGCAAGTCGGGACTCTCCGAAAAGAGTCACGCATACTCTTTTTTTCTTAGAGTGTAGAGAATGCGTTGTGTCCATCGACTTCGAAAAAAACATGCATACTCAGGCCTACATGACTAATTTGAGCATGATATTACAGTAGTAGCAATTAAGGGTGTAGCAAAATACGTTCCTCCCCCAATGCCCTCTTTACTTCATTGGTAAATTCGAGGCTCTGACTCACTAATGGTTGAAGTTTGAAAAACAGCGCGTAGACGAAAACGTTCTCTATTTTTGGAAAAAGACATAATTCCATTCCCATTCCATTCCGTGCAAAAGTCGCTTAATTCCATTCCCATTCCATTCCTCCAAGAATTGTCCCCATTCCATTCCGGGGTCGCGAAAATGTGAATGATTCCAGAGTCATTCCAATTCCGGAGTGGCAATTCCGGAACACTGATCTGGCGACATCAGCTTTATGGGGCGTGATTCTTTACTCGATAAAACTATAGATGCCTTTCCTACGTTGAGTGGGATAGGTTTCAAACAGGAGAAAGTGCCTCAGACAGGCTGGCCGATTTTTCGATAGGGGGACTTATCTTTGTCAAAGGCGCCTTGTCATCCTTGGCTTGTTAGTTTTAAAGGGTTAGTGTAAGGCGCCTCTGAAAAAGATAGGTCCCCCTGTCGAAACGTCGGCCAGCCTGTCTGAGGCACTTTCTCCTGTTTGAAACCTATCCCACTCAGTGTATCCATCTGTCGGCTCCCTTCTTGATCTTGGTTTCCTACGTTGAGGAATTACAGGAATTGAATTGAACTTCCCGGCCATTCCTGTAGTGGGAATGGGCTAAGTTTCTTTATTCCGAGGAATTAAAAGGAATGGAATTGCGGCAAGTTCTAATTCCGCGGAATAGAAATGGAATGGAATGGAGGCGTACATTCCGCAACACTGAAAGGGATAACTTGTAGCCGAGCGACTACTTTGTGCAAAACTTGGAAGTGGCCACATTTGAAGTTACGCTTAGCTCATCTCGACGCAAGTGATAGAAGAGGCGAACACACGTGGTGAGAAACGATCGCACACGTTGTCGATCGCACAACCGGTGTCAGAGATGTCGTCAGGGGCCTTTGGGGCACCATTGTGAGAGCACTGTGCCCTTTCTGACACGTCTCGGTTGAGATGTGTGAACGGTTTAGAACTCTATACTTATTTTGATATGGATTACCGGATGAGGTATTTATTGTCTGTATGAAAAGGCGGAAGTAAACGTTTATTAAAGTGGTGAGGAGAATTAATGTTGGTCAACTATCGCACGTGGAAATACGTCAACATGTCTATCGTCTCCTTTAGATAAGCCTTTATGTAGCAGCCGAGTATTATGACCTTTGGCACGTTTGCAATTGATGGCTCGCGAATTTGGACGAATAAATATTCAGCAGTTTCCGAGGAAACAAATCATCTGCCATCCAGAAGGGGGAGCGATGGCGTCCTCCTTGGCGCGAATGTTTAAATATATTTAAGATTTCCGCAACAGTTCTTGTCTGTCATCTCAAACTTACAGCGCGCCCTTAAATGCGCACTTGTTTTATACACTCCTTACAGGAATTTTGGTTATGCGCTGGAAGGCACCATGTGTTTTACTACAATAATATTTGATATCGTTTTTTTTTTCAGCTGTTCAGTTCGCACTCAACCGGGAGGCGGGCTTCACTGGGAACACCTCGCCCGCAAGTGCCGGGTCCAATTGCATGACGTGGCCGCGCATTTCTAGCAATCCGGATTGGATGATTATTACGTGCCATGACGTTTAAAACAGTGCGTAGGGCACTTGTGCATGTCGCTCAGGCAGTCAAACCCCTGAATAGTTGACCTTTATAGAACGCCGCGGTGGTCTAGTGCTTATGGTGCTTGACTGCTGGCCCCATAGGCGTGCGCACGCCCCCCCCCCCCCCTTAGTCACCTATGAGGAGGGGGGACGCAAAATCTGCCTCGTACATTGACTTAGCAGGGGGTGATGAACCTTCTTTCCCTTGATGGGGAACCCTGCGCATGCCTATGGCTGGCCCGAAGGTCGCGGAATAGAATTCCGGCCGCGGCTGCCGCGTTTCGATGGAGGCCACATGCTAGAGGCCCGTGTTCTTAGATTTAGGTTAAAGAACCACATGTAGGTGGTGGAAATTTCCGGAGCCCTCCTCTACGGTGACTTACAACCACATTGTGGTTGTGGGACGTAAAAGCCCAACAATTATTTATATTTTCTGAAACTGTGTGTTAAGATCAATCCGAAATCGGACACAGTTTCGATCGACATTTGGCGTAAACTGGTACTTGCATCAGTTCTCAGGGCGGACGTTTATTAAACGAAACAGCAGGCGAGTGTTCTTTGATCGCCCGAGGTGGGAGGCTTTCTCAGTGCAGAAAGTCATTGACTTCCGCGCTTGGTGCACCAGACTTGGCTAATCCTCCAAGCTTTGTGCCGTGAACAGCGCTTCACGCATTATTTAGCAGAAGCGCGCAAACCGCGGGACAGGGTAGTTGACGCTGTTCTGCTATAATGTTCATGAACCACATAGCCCACCTAAGAACCCTTGCGCCTTCCACGTGTTTTCGGTGGCTCGAGATTTCATCTTGGTTGTTTTTATTGCGGTGTGGGCATTCCAACACTATGTGCTGGAGATGCCAAGGCGCTAACATGTTTGACCGCAGGACCACAAGGACCGCGAGTGGAAGTTCGCCCGTTCCAAGCTGTGGATGGGCTATTTCGACGAAGGCTCGACGCTGCCTCCCCCCTTCAACCTCATCATCAGCCCAAAGTCCGTGTGGTACTTCGTGCGCGCACTGCTGAGGCTCGGCCGCTTCCTCGGCAAGAGGGCCTTCGCCGCCACGCCACGATTGCAGCACTCGGCCGTCAAGGTGACAGTGCCACAGGCCAACAGTTCTTATTGGCTTCGAGTCGCGCCCTACGCGGTGCCATCAAATTACAAGTCCCTTAAGCCTAAGACGTCGACTCGAAAGCCATCTTCTCAGTCGACTGCAGTGGACGATCCACGTGAGGCCTTAATAGGCTGAAACTAGATCGAATCGAAGGGACACCAGGTGGCGGCACGAGCAGCGAGTAACGCCCTTGTTCCTAAAGCAGCCACTTCCGGTCGACCGCCGACTTGCTTTTTGTGCGATCTAAATTAAAAATAAATAATTAAAAATGGGTACTGTATGAAATTAATGGTTCTACTTAACGCTAATGATACGTATGACATCAGAGCATAGGTTGAGTTACAAATTGAGTTGCATAAGTGACAAGAATGATTAGAAAATAATATGAAATTACTAATTACCGCAAGTTATTCGCCGTAAAAGATTTATTTGCCACAGAAACTGGGCAAACCCCACTACCAACCACTGGTTCACTAAAATGAACAAGTTGTCCGCAAGCGGCAGAAACGTATGTGCCACAGAAATTGCGCAAATCCCACTACCCATTGCTGGTTCACAGAAAAGGAAAAATAGAACACATGGGTGGCAAACACGAACGTGTGCACCACACAAGTTGAGTTCACGTTGCTCGTCGCGTTCGCTAAGGAAGTGGAGGACGAAGTCACTAGACCAGAGTTAATCAAAATTGTTCTGATCAGGTTAATACGGCTGTCTGGAATACGAGCTCAATAGCATAATTTTTCAAGTCTTAATTTGATGTATTATTTATTATTACTTTTACTTTTTTAACCATTTTACATTCTTCGAATAAGATTTTAAGCTTCAACTACATATTCTTGGCCCATCCCCCAGAATGGGTACGTGCCACAGAACAGAAGGCAAAACAAAACAAAACAAAGAGTTAATAACGCAAGGTTAACACAAGGTGCGAGTGCCAGTATACTAGACACAATTTTCAGGGTCGCCTCCAGTTTTCTTTTTGATTGCGAGCAGGCTGACATTGCCTTTTTCTTGTTGCGCAACACAGATTCGGCTTGCATGCGAAATCGCCTAAACGCCTTGGCATTTCTCCTTCCAGCCCGAGTCGCACGATCCTGTCTGCCTAGGAAAGGACAAAACCAACCGGGTACGTATTCGTGGCTTCCAATGAACGCCTTTCGTTTATGCGCTGCCTTCAGCAAATGTGTTTTACTATTTCAGCCGCACTGTTAGGCTCCACCTTGAGGTAACAGCATAGTTGTGTGAATGTGCACGCTCGTAAATACGCCCTATAAGTAATGCACAATCCGCGCAGCAGCCACACGTCACGGAACTTGGCTATTCCCTATGGACAGAAATACGTCTGATGGGCCCCGTGGCAGCTGTTCCGGCCTTGCCTTTAAAAGCGCTCATGTGTATAGCATCAAATAAACACGATCACATTAGGCACTGAAGGAAACACTCCTTCCAATGTTGGTCGTCTTGTGCATGTTAAGCTTGCACCAATGAAGGCACGTTTGCGTTTCTCATTTATTTTTACCTTATCAGAGACAAAGTAAGTTTCCGTGTTGGTGCTGAAAACAGCATGCTGTCAAGATAGGATCCAGCAGTGATGCCCCTTATTTCGTTTCCGGCAGAAACCAGGAGCAAGGCACAACTCGGTTATCCTGCAATTCAATGGCCAATCGAGCAATGTTCAATACCAGGTAAGCCATTTTAGCTTTCTATATATGTCTCACTGATGCGTCCGTGACCGCCGAAAACGCACTGAGGGAACAATGGAACTAGCTGCGCATCTGCACACGCAGCATGGCATACGGATCGTATAACACTACACAGTTTACGTTCGCAGTTGTACCGATGAGAACACCCGCCACGGTGGTCTAGTGGCTCGACTGCTGACCCGCAGTTCAGGGGATCGAATTTTCGATGGAGGCGAAAATGCTTGAGACCCGTGTGCTTGGATTTAGTTGCACGTTAAAGAACCCCAGGTGGTCGAAATTTGCGAAGCCCTCCACTAAGGCGTCCCTCATAATCATATATCGTGGTATTGGGGCATTAAATCCCAACAATTATATCACCGATAACAAAAAAATTACACCATCTCCCACTCAAGGGAACCATGGGGGGATGCGAAGCAGCATTGGGGGCGCACACCAAGTTTCCGTTACGTTCACTCGGCGTTTCCGTTAGTGTGTGAGGTTTGCATTTAGTGTTTGTGTTATCATTACGTTGTGTTTGTGCGTTGCTTTCCGTTAGCGCCGATGAACGAGTGGCGACGACGTTGACGTCAGGCCCGTAGCCAGGAATATTTTTTTTTTGGGGGGGGGATCCATGACTATTCGAGAAAACCAGCTATTTTTATTATTTATTTTTGGTAAAGACACCTACTTCACGAAAACTTCGGGGGAGGGGGCCCTAGCCCTCCCCCCCCCCCTACTGGGCGTAATTTTGTTGGCACTGACTACGGTGACGGGGCCCGTCAGTGCAGTACCGTCGTAAAAGTGACGGGGCCCGTCACCGTAGTGTAAATTGTAATAGTGACGGGGCCCGTCATAATAGCGACGTACTTATAGTAACGGGCCCCGTCATCGTAAACGGGTGACTACGGTGACGGGGCCCGTCAGCGCAGTTCCATCGTAAAAGTGACGGGGCCCCTTTACCGTAGATTTTTGGTCGTTTTAGACGCCCTCGTCGTGTGGCGTTCGTGGCGTAGTAGTTACTTGTGTGAGGCAATAAAGAAAAAAAAAAGCGTTCATGGTGCAGTTGGTTGGCGCGCTATCCATGGAGTGTTAGGGCTGCAGGTCGTCAGTTCGATTCCTCCCGTTTTTTCTTCCTTTTGTTTCAGGTTATGCGTCAACATCAACGTTACTGCTCTGACGGAGTCGTAACTTTTTCGTTCATGTCTGCGGCGGTTAGGCAGCCCTAGCGTTCGGATGATGCGTTGTTCCTAGGCTTGTGCGAATATTCGAGCACTTCGAATATTCGAACGAATATTACAGTATTCGAATTCGCTTGGAAACAAATTTAAATTCTAGGAAATTTCGAAGTATTCGAAATGAACGAATAGACATATATAAACCGCATGTAATCCCTTGTAAAAATGGTTTCACTGCAGTAGAGGTGTGCTATACCGTGAAAACACCTTTCCAGGAGAAATCCGCACTGCCGCGAAGCCCCACTTCAAGGTTAAATGAGCATGTAGTAAAGCCTTGTTAATTCAGAGTCAGTGGGACTGTGACAAATTTAATTAAGTGGGTTTTCGAATTAACCAAACATACAAAAAGCGGGATGCAATGAACTTTGAATTACTGGAAGTAATGAGAGGTGGTCGTTTGCTGTGCCTCCTAGTTTGCGGCTACAAGGGTTTTTTCCAGCAATACTTGGTCCGAATTTTGCCGCTAAACCGGGGAAACGGCGGGCCTCGCTGAGGCCAGTGCAATAAAAAAAAAGACGAGGGGAAAAAAAACGGTCTCGTGGTCAACTGAAATGCGCGCCTGCGGAAAAGAAGACGTGCTTCGCTGCAACACAGTGGTGACACACGGGCAGCATGTCACCTAGCTCCTCGTAGCGTCAGTGCGTCATGATGCGGCCATTCGCCCATCCTTTCTGGTAAAATAAAGAATGTAATAATGACCAGTGTGACGGAATTCGCGATGTGTTCTGGGTGGAAAAAGAGGATCATTGAAGCTTTCGAACTGAGTTTTCGAAGTAGGCGTTGCGGGCAAGTACTCCGCCAGCAGTGCAAGTGCGCAAATTGCCGGAACAACCGCCAATTGGAGGTTCACACACATCGCGAATTCCATCGGACCGCCCTTTATTAATTTATCTATTTTCCCTGAAAGAATGGGTAAATCATGACGCACTGACGTTGAGAGAAGCATTCATCATGCTGCCCGCGTGTCACCGCTGCGTTGCCGTGAAGCACGTCTTCTTTTCCGCAGGCGCACATTTCAGTTGACCACGAGACCGGCTTTTGTTTTGTTTTTTTCTTGCGCTGGCAGCAGCGAGGCTGGGATGCTTCACTTGTCACTCATTAGTATCGCTACATTGCATTGCCTTGTGGCTCCTAAGGGCCATCGTTTCTGCGGATTTGCGGCTAAATCGGGATCGGGAATTGGCACATGGCACCCAAAGTTTTTGAATTAACCGGGCTGGTACTCACCGCCGCTTCAAATTATCCACTCAGATTTACATTGCAAAATACAGGGCCGTAGAAATCCTTCTAATTATGCGGAATTTCGAAATAAAAGTTCGAATTAATGAGGTCTTGTACTGTATTACCCTCACATCGATTCATCATTCTTTAAGTTTAAAAGCTTGTTATACCGGCTTATATGCTCTAACTATAGTAAATTTTAATTAATATATTTCACAAGTTATCACTTGCATTCAACCGAAAGTCCAATCCTGCTACTAGTCAAAGTTGCTTCGAAATCGCTTCGGACCTAAAATTTACTATTCGCACAAGCCTAGTTGTTATTCCTATGCGACCTGTGTTCTAATCGCGCTGAATAAGAAAATGTTTCTTTTTTTTCTTTTTTTCAGTATTGTTTCACAATACCGTGCCGAGCTTCCGGCTAGTCAGCAATAGTTACTCATTCGTGGTAGCAGGGCTCAGCGTGGGAGAGCGGAGCCCATTAATCAGCATGTCGCTGTGCCGCTGACGGTCATGCGCTGCGCAGCCAGTTACAGGGACGCCATGGGCGCAGCGAGGACAGCCAGTCAAATCAGCAGTGTTCCCTGCGAGATCTCTTTCGACCATGGAAAGCAATTCTAGAAAAAAATCCATGAAGACTTCAGGCGCAGGTGGCTGTTTTGGTCGGCGGTGCACGACAGTACGAAAACATTTCGGGGGGAGGGGGGGGAGCAGCGACGCAGCGACATTGGCGGCATGCTGATATGCAGCGTCAGCGGCGCAGCGACATGCTGATTAACGGGCTCCGCTCTCCCACGCTGAGCCGTCCTACCACGAATGAGTAACTATTATTGACTAGCCGGAAGATCGGGACGGTATTGTGAAACAATATTGGAAAAAGAAAAAAAAAACGGAAAAATTTTCTTATTCAGCGCGATTAGAACCGAGGTCGCATAGGAACGCTAAGGCTCTCTAACCGCCGCAGACATGAACGAAAAAGTTACGACTCCGTCAGAGCAGTAACGTTGACGTTGACGCATAACCTGACAAAAAAAGCCTATATGGTATTCAAAAAAGCCAATACCTTGGTATTCACACGGGGGAGAAACGCTCGGGGGATAAAGGCGGAGCCCAGTGACGTCAGCTCGCGAGGAGAAGTCTCCACAAATGCCCCCCACTCACACGGACGAGGCAAACGGAGGGGGAGACCAGTGTTACCAGACTACTCCTGTGGCTTGTACCGCCCGTTTCACCAGCTGCTGACGACGATGACCCCAGCTACAGATGACCCAAACTGCAGACTGGACACCCACTGCCGCTCTCTGCAGGAGCAAGTGCAACAATGTGGCCAAACAAGAGCCCGAAATTCCGCCATATCCCCCACCGCCGGGGGATCGTTTGTCCTGTCGGGGAAAAGGTCCCCGTCTCCTCCGTGGAGCCGCGGGGGAGTCACGCCCACTCGCTAATCCTTGACGTCGCGGTCACGTGATCCGCAATC
Organism: Rhipicephalus sanguineus; assembly: GCF_013339695.2. Taxonomy (NCBI): domain Eukaryota; kingdom Metazoa; phylum Arthropoda; class Arachnida; order Ixodida; family Ixodidae; genus Rhipicephalus; species Rhipicephalus sanguineus. The sequence goes on along the minus strand of NC_051181.1, from coordinate 129,269,639 downwards.
CCCCCGTCTCCCCCGAGCATTTTTCCCCCGTCTGAATACCCCTTAACTGCGGACATATCTACGAGCGCGAAAAACACAAAGGACGAGGTAAAGACGGCAGATCAGCGCTGCGTCCTGTCTGCCGTCTTTACCTCGTCCTTTGTGTGTTTTTCGCGCTAGTATATATGTCCGTAGTTAGTAGCTGAACACCAAACTCTAGACGAACGGGTACGCCGACAACGCAGACACGAAGTGTGGCCAAACCGGCACTGTCCGCGCTACATTGGACAACTGTACAACCCGCGCGCGCGCAATGCGCGCATCAAACGAAACAGAAAAAAAAAGAGAGAGAAGCCTCGCACGTGACAAATGACGTCGCGGAGCAGAAGCCCCGCCCTAGACGGGCGAGTTGTGAAAACATCGTCTCCCTGCTCGGGACGTTCCCGGTGGTTGCAGTCCGGCGGTGGAACAGCCGTCCGCCGGTCGCTGTTTCCTCCTCGCACTCCTCCCTTTTCTTCCTTGCGTGCGCGATCCCTCGAGGAAACAAAATTACGGCCCCCACTGGCTACAGGCCTGGTTGACGTTACAATTCATCTGACGGGGCGAAGCGAGAATGACGGAAGCCGACCGAGCGCACACCGCTTATATACACATGAAATGGGGGAGGGAGTGGAGAGAGTGGGTTACAGGCTGTATTTGGCTGCGTCCGCGGCTACACCACGTGGGATGAGAGGGCTGCGCCGCGGCTGGCAGGCGCGGGAGAGGAGAGCAGAGAAGGCGACCGAACACCTGCGTAAAGGAGAGTGGGAGGGAGAGTAGGCGCATGCGCAGTGGCCCCGAGCACAGCCCGAGCAAAAGTTGCTTCGCATCTAAATGGCAACTGCAGACGAAGTGCATATATGGGGCATTGTATTATGTGCGTCAACGCAATGCATTCGTAGTCCGCGGGTTGCAGCGCTCACGTGGTTGCGCTGCTTACGTAGGCGCGATCATGCGCGTAGCTGGACCATGCTCGATCACTACTTATCCTAGATCTGCTATATCGCCACTCGTCAAAACCGAAGACGCTACAGACTCCCACGACGCAACGCCGTTTCTGCGTTGATCTTGTCCGGTTACGACCACTGTCGACCACAGCGATCAAAGGCAAGTGTAGAGACTTCCGTGTGTGTGGGTGTAATCACGGCTAGCAGGATCTAAAATAAAGGCTATGCACCTAACGAATGTGTCTTTCATTCATCTTGAACGTTCAAAAAGTACAATCCGAAGCCATCAATCAAATCACATATGCATCGCATCGGGTCGCTCAGCATTTATTGGCTTTGTTGCGTGGTTGTTGGCTTCGGAATTGGATTCAGTTTGCATGGTGTGATGAGTGACGTGCGCAAGTGTTCAAAGTGCGCGCCGTGAAAGATGGAGAAGGCGACGACGAAACTAGCGCTGGAAAATTAAAAAGAACAAAAGAAAAGCCAATCATAGAAGGCACAGAGATCATGGGAGGCAACCAGAATTAAGGCCACGATATGCGGAAGGTGTGGCGGCGAGAGGGCCACGTGACTTGTCTTCTTCGGGCTCGTATCTCTTTACGTTCAAGTTATTGTTCGGAACCTTGCCGTTGATTCTAATCACACTGTGTGTGCGAATAGCATCTTGCTGGAATGTGCGACAGGATTGCCGTTGGGTAGATTGAAAATGGCCGGAACAAAAACATTTAATTTTAGCGCCAAATCTGTTGCCGCATATAACAAAAGTGACATTATTGAATAGTGTAATAATAATTAATGTATTTTAACAAGCAAAACCATTAGCACAATATCTATCAGTTGCAGGCAATGAAGAAATCAAATAAATTTCATTGCAGTTCGTATAGAATAACGTCTTAGCAGAGTAATCTAGGCCAACAAACTATTTAGGAACATCAAACGTGGAACCGAAATTGAATAGTGTAGTAACCATAATACAGTCCAGCGTCAAGTCGAGACATTTGGTTCAACAGTCGAGCTCATTCTCTTGCTTTTGTAAAAGTGACACGAGACCACGCGCTGTGCTTCTGCATTATAAAACTGGTGCATGTCTTAATTACTTATTTTGTGATGTGTGCAATGACGTGAAAGTGTAAACATGCAATACGCTGGTGATGGCGCTTCTCTCTTTTGCTTAATATACTTTACAAAAAAAATGTTCTGTTATGTGAGAGGGAAGCGCGCCTTTGCATGGTGTGCCCTCTATTCTTGGTGTCATGCAGGAGGTGCTGAAACGCCTCGTAAATCGCTACATCACCGTGCCAAAAGCAGCTTCGCCAGATGGGGTCAACGAGGATGACTTGCTCGAAATCAAGCAGGATATTTCCAGTCTTAGGTAAGCTGTCCAAATGGAGGCACATCGATCGTGCTTCGAATTACATGCCGATACACTCGTCCGAAGGAAGGGCTCGTTTTCTTTGACAACCTAATGAGGCCAAGATGGCATTACTTGACGTGAAGAACTCATAATGGGCGAAAACACGACTTGCCGCTGGTAGGCACCGAACTACAACCTTCGGATAATGCGTCTCTACGAATTAGCTCGTCTCCCGTCCACTTTATCGGGTCGCATGCAAGCCTGGGAGTGTTAGGCAGTCACGGCTACGAGCGGCACTGTCGTGACATCAACGAACCCGTCCGAGCTCATGTATGCAAACATTCCATTATGTGGTAACAACGTCGCATATCAGCAAAGTGGAATTTTTGCGTTATAACTGATCATGCGTGTGCGTGTGTGCCTTTTTCTTATGTTTGTCTGTATGCATGAGCACATGTTCTGTGGTGTAGGATATATGCACTGGTGATCCCGAAAACAACCCTGTTGTTGAAAGTTAGCGCTGTGTGTTACCGAGTCGCTCGCGTTGTGCCGTCTTGGATACTCAAACCGCTGGCCGCATGCGGCCGAAGCTTCACAAGAATACGATGTCTGAGACTGTGACTCTGCTAAATGGTACTCGCATTTTTTACTCGCCTATTGATATTAATAACGTTTTGTTCGGGGAAGCTGCAGAGGCGGGACTGACCCCAAGTATTTCAATAATCAAACCATGAAGATGGCAGTGGTGCAATAAACTCGCCACGCCGTTGCCTAGCAACGCCGAGCACAACACGCGCTCAGCGATGGAGACCTCCGCGCATAGCGACCGATGGAGACGCCGCGCACAACGTCTCATGACATTTTAAAGGGCCCATAAACCACCAAGAGAAGCTCGCGTGCTCCTCTCGGGGCCTTTCCACTATCCGCAAAGGCCGTCGTGACGTCACCTCTCTGATTATGTGACGTCGCGAGCAACAGACGCTGTGAGGGGGTAAGAACCTGTTTTCTGCTAGCAGACGCGCTCCTTGCGTTTTCACCTCGGACGCTGAGGAAGGGCATTCGGAGAGGTGGACCGGAGGAGGCGTTCGGTGGACAGACGAGCCGACAAACGCAGCCGATATAGCGAACATATTTAAAATCAATTTAAAAGGAAAGAGCGAAACGAGTAAACGCGTGCAGTTGTGTTCTCTTCCGCTGTTCGCTCGTCTCCGCTGACGTTCGCTGTAGACTCGTGCACAAATGCACGGCAAAGCCACAACTAAACTTCGACCTCTGGGTGGTTTGAGGGCCCTTAAGCTTAAAGTCATTGGACGCAAGAAACACAGCTGGTACGACGCCATGCAAAGCCGCGCTCTGCGATGGCGGCGCGAAACCGCCGTCGCGCATAGCGTCCAAAATGGAGGTTTAAAGCCATTGGACGCAAAAAGCACAGCGTCACGTCACGCAGAGCCGCGCTCAGCGATGGAGACCACTGCGCATAGCGACCGATAGAGACTCCGCGCATAGCGTCCCATGGAAGGACGGAGGGGAAAAAGAATTGGAGGGAGCGCACATAGCGCCACACAGGCCCACCCTTCTCTGCAGGCCACTCCCCCTCGTTCTCCATGCGCTGGTCACAATTCCCAAGCATGCCCTGTTTCATTTTTTACGGCTGCGCTTCAAAATTCTACGTGACGCTCCCTCCTAGTTTCTTTTTTTCTCCATGCATGGACGCATGGGACGCAAAGAGCACGGCTGCTGTGATGTCACGCAAAGCCGCGCTCTGCGATGGAGAGCGCTGCGCATAGCGACCGATGGAGACGCCGAGCATAGCGTCCCATGGACGCATGGGACGCAAAAAGCACCAGCTGGTGTTACGTCATGCAAAGCCGCGCTTGCGATGGAGACCGCCACGCATAGCGACCGTTGGAGACGCCGAGCATATATCGTCCCACGGAAGCCACGGGACGCAAAAAGCACAGCTGGTGTTACGTCATGCAAAGCCGCGCTCTGCGATGGGGACCGCCACGCATAGCGACCGATGGAGACGCCGAGCATAGCGTCTCGTGGAAGCCATGGGACGCAAAAAGCACAGCTGGTGTTACGTCATGCAAAGCCACGCTCAGCGATGGAGACCGCTGCGCACAGCGACCGATGGAGACCCCGCGCATATATTGCCGCATGGCAGCCATGGGACAATATATGCGGGCAATATATAGCCATGGGACCTCGCAGAGGGCCCAGGTTCGAACCTCGTTCCATCCTGGAAATTTTTAGGGGCGAAGCTCCTTATAGCGGCACCCGTTCGTCCCCGTCGTAGTAGTGTGTAACCAGTCTTAAAAACGGAGGGGGCGTGCACACATGAAGGCTCCCTAAAGACAATGCGCTGCGATAGTACGTGATATGTATCGCCCTCTCCTCTCCTACGCTTCCCCCTCTTTCTCCTCTCCTACGGTCCACCCCCCCTCTATCTTGCCTCGCGGCGCAGCGGCGCCGACGCAGGCAGCGTCGCGGCAGCGTCTTGATTGAAAAAACCGACCGCTCGCGCTACACAACCGTTCACTGACCACCCCGTATATATAGGCACTGGATTTTGACCTCCAAGGTAGTGCGTGTGTGCGATTTTCTCCTGTGCGTGATTAAACAATGAAAATTCACAGCGTACATGTAAAACAAAGTGAGCTGCAAGTCGTCATAACTCTCATCGAACCTTTAGTATAAACGCGCCCGATCTCACGTCGGTGATGATGTACTGGGCAGAATTCACGGAAGATTCATGGTTTACCGATGAATCTCCGCAGCTTCGCCCACTCATCATCATTCACTCCGTGGATATGCTGTGATTTTTTTTCTTATTTCCTTTTTCTTTTTCTTATTTCGTGCGATAGTGGTTACGGACACCGGCGGCGGCGGCGGACAACTACGGCGCCAAAGACGGCCGTTGAAATGATCTCATAACAGCTTTCGCTGTAAAAGAAGGAGGGAGCATTACGTCACGCGACCGAAACCCACCGTGTCGGCCCAACACGTGATCAAAACGTCACAGCGCGCGGTAGGTTTTAGTACTACCGGTGGAGTTCTGTTTTTGAAACTCCTCTGTGATCCGGCCGGTCTGCGCCGAACGAGCGCGCTTCGATTAAAAGCTACCGGGCGCCATACCCGAAGTCTCGGCAAACCTCATTTCTTGCATGATTTTGACGTAAAAGATCACGTTTTGGGCCGACACTGCTGGCTTCAAAACGAGTTGGCTTGTCAAGGCTGGCTGCGTGATGTAATGCTCCCTCCTTTCTTTTTCCTTCCTCCATGACTACCCATCATTCCCATGCTGGCTGAAACGCCATGCGTTGCAACTCCCATAGACACTAGCGCCAGAGTTCCCTCTAGGAGGTATTGTAGGAAACTCTATGGAGACGGCCACGCAGCGACCGATAGAGACGCCGCGCAGAGCGTCCCGTGGGACGCAAGGAGCACAGCTGGTCTGACGTCATGCAATGCCGCTCTCTGCGATGGAGATTGCCGCGCATAGCGGTCGATGGAGACGCCACGCATAGGGTCCCACGGCAGTTTTAAAGCCATGGGCGCAAAGAGAGAGAAATTAAGATATAAAGAAAGAGGAAGCAAGCATCGCGATCAGGTACCGCACCACCTGGCTAAGCCACGCATGCGTGGTAGCTAAGCCAAGCCCACCGACGGAGACATCACGCTCAACCTCCACTCTACAGTGCATACATGGAGGGAAAAAACTAGGCGGGGGGGTCACGTGAAAATGTTGAAGCCGAGCCGTAAAAAAATGAAACAGGAGCATGCTGGGAATTGTGACCAGCGTATGGAGAACGAGGGCGGGAGCGGCGTCCGAGGAGGTTGGCTTGTGGACGCTAGGCGCGCGCTCATCAATTTTAAATGCGAATGCATTTCTTAGCCGGGCTATGTCAGGCGTCGGTCGGTGTCCGCGCGCCTCTCCGCTCTCACTCTCTCTCCCATAGCAACAGCTGCGGGAGCGCGCGCTTATCCTCTCCCCGCATCGCCCCTAGCAACCGGAGCAGGTGGTGCGGGCGGAGTAGCGGAGAGTGAGTGGAGAGGAGGAGCGCGCTCTGGCGTGTGAGGGCGCTCGCATCGGGGAGCTCGGCGGAGCTCCGGCGTGTGTGGAGAGAGTGTAGGAGAGGGTAGGTGCAGTGCTTCGCCGCTCCTTCTCTCGCCGTTCGCTCTCTTTCCCTCCCTGCGCCACCGCCTCAATGCAGTGCGTTTGAAACGCGTTTGTAGCGTTTGTGCTGCCTTGGCACAGCCTGAAAACAGCGCGTTCTAAACGCGTTTGTGCTGCATTGAAGGCGGTGGCAACATCCCTGAGGTGATTACGAACGCACCTAAGAAGCGTTCGTTGAAAGAGGCGCCCAAAAGGGAGACACTTGAGCGCGTCGATGTGTCCAGCTTTACGCATTTAAAATTATTACGCAGTGTACTCTCGGCGCAAGAAATGCATTCGCATTTCCTCACGATTCCCTTCGCGAAGGTGGGGGCATTTTTTTTTTGTTCATGAGCTCACCGAAAAAAGAGATGAAAGAGGAGCATCATGGGAAATCTGACAAGAACGCGAGGAGCAAGCGGCTTCAGCGGAGGTATCTTGCGGTGTGCTCCCTCCTGTTTTTTTAGGGGCGAAGCTCCTTAAGGCGGCACCCGTTCGTCCCTCGTAGTCGTCGTCGTCGTAGTAGCAGTAGTAGTAGTAGTCGTAGTCCGTAACAAGTCTTACGCTTTGACCTCCAAGGTGGTGCCGGTGGGAGATTTTTCCTGTGCGTTGTTGAACAATAAAAAATTCGCAGCGTGCGCGTTAACTAAAAGCCGAATTCTTCTGTCTCTCATTCCCCATTAGCAGCCATTGGCATGTTCCAGTAGGAAACGTTAGTAGAAGTAGAAGTGTAAGTGTTAGCTAAAAGCCGACTTCTTCTGTCTCTCATTCCCATTAGCAGCCATTGTTTACCTCCAAGGTAGTGCCTGGTGAGATTTCTCCTGTTCAAAACGCCCGTTGATTGATGAAATAAACCAACGAAAGACGCCAGATGTTTTGTAAAATCAGAACGAAAGAACGCCAGATGTTTCTAAAGCAGAACGAAAAGACGCCAGCGCTTAACGAAAGACGGCCAGATTTTTTTAAAGCAATGGTTTCTAAACAATGAAATTCACAGCGTACATGTAAATTAAAGTGAGCTGCAAGTCGTCATAACTCATCGAACCTTTAGTATAAACGCGCCCGATCTCACGTCGGTGATGATGTACTGGGCAGAATTCACGGAAGATTCACGGTTTACCCGATGAACCTCCGCAGCTTCGCCCACTCATCATCATTCACTCCGTGGATATGCTGTGATTTTTTTCCTCCCATGAGTGCATAGCCTGGCTGCGCCCGATCGTGCCGAGACAGACAGCCATGGGGCGTCCTAAGAAAGGGCGTACTGCCGAGAAGGAAGCCGCCGCGTCCCGAAAGCTAGAGTGTCGGTCGACGGGAGTACGAGCGGCGACGGCCCCATGCTTCGCTGTGCCAAGCTTTGCGCGACTTAGTGCGAACTTCCCGAATATTTTTTTTTCTTGAGGCACCCTATGCGGTCACTATGCGTTATACATAACCGTGGAGGAAAAAATATAACAGCTTCGTTCGCACTAACGGTGCCAAGCCTGAAGAAAAGCGGAGCGCCCTCCTTGGTACTCTTTATTTTCCTTTTCTTTATTTTCTTTCTTTCTCTTTTTTTTCTTGATCTCTCTCTTTCTTTGTCTCTATTCGATTTCTTTCTCTTCTTTCTATGTCTTTTTTCTTTCCTCTCTCTCTCTCTATCTGCTTCTCTCTCTCTCTCTCTTTGTTTCTCTTGATTTCTCTCTTTTCTGTCTTGCTCTGTCTTTCGCGTCTCTTTCGATCTTTTAAATGCGAAGCATTTCTTAGCGAACTTCTGCGACTTTTAGCGTATCTATCTATCTATCTATCTATCTATCTATCTATCTATCTATCTATCTATCTATCTATCTATCTATCTATCTATCTATCTATCTATCTATCTATCTATCTATCTATCTATCTATCTATCTATCTATCTGTCTATCTGTCTGTCTGTCTGTCTGTCTGTCTGTCTGTCTGTCTGTCTGTCTGTCTGTCTGTCTGTCTGTCTGTCTGTCTGTCTGTCTGTCTGTCTGTCTGTCTGTCTGTCTGTCTGTCTGTCTGTCTGTCTGTCTGTCTGTCTGTCTGTCTGTCTGTCTATCTATCTATCTATCTATCTATCTATCTATCTATCTATCTATCTATCTATCTATCTATCTATCTATCTATCTATCTATCTATCTATCTATCTATCTATCTATCTATCTATCTATCTATCTATCTATCTATCTATCTATCTATCTATCTATCTATCTATCTATCTATCTATCTATCTATCTATCTATCTATCTATCTATCTATCTAGCCACCTACGACTTTGTGCTCTCCTGGCCGTTTCGTTAATAGTATGTACACCAAAATTGGTATGGCGTAACATGACTTTATGACGAACATAAATGACAGATCATAACATGAAAATCATGATATCCATGTCATGAACGCCATGATTTACATGCCACGGACTTGGTGATCTTGCGGCCGTTTCGTTAATTTGATATATACCAAAATTGGTATGGCGTGACAAGAGTGTATGACGAACATAAGTGACAGGTCCTAACGTGCGATCATGACACGCATGTCATGTACAGCATGATTTACATTCCAGGCTCATGGTGCGCTCGCGGCCGTTTCGCTAGCTTTCTATACAGCAAAATTGGTATCGCGCGACGTGACTGTGTGACGAACACAAATAACAGGTGGTACATGAAAATCTGACACCATGTCATGCACAACTGACTTACGTACCACGCTCATGTGCGCTCGCGGCCGTTTCGCTAGCTTTATATGCACAAAAATTTGTATCGCGCGACATGGCTATGTGACGAACATAAATAACAGGGGGTAATACGAAAATTACGACATACATGTCATGTAGGCTATGATTTAGACGCCACGCTTATGGTGCACTCGCGGCCGTTGTTAACTGGATATCATACCTAAATTGGTATGCATGACAGGAGTGCATGACGACATAAATAGCAGGTCACGCATTCTATATATGTAGCACAATATATGTTTCATTAGCATGGCATATACCAGATTGTACACGCATGCATGTATGACAATCTTGCGATATATGGCGAACTAGATGTCACGACATGAATGACTTCATTAGCCTCAACGACAAACAAGACGATGTGTGCAGCTCTTTGCTGGCTGCTTCGCATTACACGATTCCCACACGCGTGGGGATCTGCGATTTTTAGGGGCGAAGCTCCTTATAGCGGCACCCGTTCGTCCCTCGTAGCGTAGTATGTAACCAGTCTTACCGCTTTGACCTGCAAGTGGGTGCCGGTGGGAGATTTTCCTGTGCAGTTGTTTGAACATAAAAATTCGCAGCGTTAGCGTAGATAAAAGCCGAAGTCTTCTGTCTCCTCTCATTCCCATTAGGCAGCCCATGTCTTTACCTCCAAACGTAGTGCCTGGGGAGGATTCTCCGTGTGTCGTGATTCATACATACAATAATTTTGTTCAAACCGCCGTTGAATGATGAAATAAACCAACAAAAGACGCCAGATGTTTTGTAAAAGCAAAACGAAAGAACGCCAGATGTTTCTAAAGCAAACGAAAGGACGCCAGCTGCTTAACGAAAGATGCCATGAATGTTTTTCTAAGCAATGGTTTTCTACACTGAAAAATCACAGCGTACATGTGAAAATTAAAGTGCGGCTGCAAGTCGTCCATAACTCATCGAATCTTTAGTATAAAACGCGCCCGATCTCACGTCGGTGATGATGTACTGGGCAGAATTCACGGAAGATTCATGGTTTCCGATGAACCTCTCGCAGCTTCGCCCACTCATCATCATTCACTCCGTGGATATGCTGTGATTTTTTTTCTCTCTGTCTTTCTACATCTTTGTCTTTATTTCCTTGATCTCTATCTATATTTCTGTTGCCGCCTTTTTCTTTCTCTCTATTTTTCTCCCTTTCTTTCTCTATATATTGTTACGGGGAAGAAACTATACACACAGCGTATATTTGACAGCAGAAGCGTACAACGCTGCCGCAGCCCAAGCGCGTTCCGCTCAGCATTTCGTCGTCGTCATTCTCTGCTCTTCTCCGCCCGTGACATTATCCGCCGGCGGCAGAAGCGCCGTCCCGGTGCGATCAGTTCTCAGGGCTGGAGTGGTACGGTTTAAGTCGCGAGACATGAACTATATCGCTGGTGACTGAAGCTGTCGCTGGCCTAGGATTGATTGGAGCGATCGCATAGGTCACGCTAGTGACCTTTCGTATGACGAGGTAAGGGCCAACATAACGGGACATCAGTTTTAGATGCGAAGGCAGTCTTCTTTTTTTTATTTTTTTATTCAGATACCCTAAGGGCCCAGAAGGCATTACATAAGGGGGGGGGGGGATACAGTGAATGTGGCAAATAAATAAAATACACACTGAACAATGAAATCAGAGTACATGAATAAGTAAACATCGAATGGTGTAAAAACAGCTACGCGTGACAGTATTATACTACGTAAAAATAACAATCATAAGGTAAAGATTCATAACAATAAATATCATCAGTATCACATGAAACTAATAGAAACAACACTAAATAAACAAGACAAGCAGAACAGACTAAATAAAACGCAACGTAAAAAAAGAAAAAGAAAAGAACATAAGAAAATTAGCACTAGTGATTTGAGGATAGAATTTTTCTATTGGCTTCCATTTTGTCCTAGAAATGACTTTAGACTAGTTACAAATGAGTCATGATTTACAATGCGCACAATGTCAGCAGGAAGAAGATTCCATTCACGAATGGCGAGGAGAAGTGGAGAGTGAAAGAAAAGATTAGTGCGGGCGAAAATAGGTTCAATTTTATGTTGGTGATCGAGTTGCGAAGATATATTACGAGCTCGCCTGATATTGAAGATATCGTGGGATGACTAATTGAAGTGAAGCGTATGAAAGAAAGACAATAGTGTCAGCAACCTGCGATTTTCTAGAGAAGCTAATTGAGTGAAGATTTGATTTCAGTTACGCTTGATGTTCGTAAGTAGTTTTTTTGTGATGAAGCGAGCAGCCTTATTTTGTACCGACTCCAGTTTCTGTTTGAGGTAGGCCTGATGCGGATTCCAGGTGAAGGAGGCATATTCGAGTTTTGAGCGTACTAAGGTTTTATAAGCAAGAAGTTTAGTTTCCGAGTTCGCCGGATGCAAATTTCGCCTTATGAAGCCAAGTGATCTGGATGATTTACTGACAATTGCGTCTATATGGGTGTTCCATGACAGGTTAGATGACAAATGAACACCAAGGTCTTTTATTGTGGATACAGAGTCTATGGGCATGTTGTTCAACGTGTAGTCGTATAACACGAGGTTAGCCGTTGTCCCGAACGTGATAGCTTTTGTTTTGTTAACGTTAATTTGCATTTGCCAATTGTTGCACCATTTACTAAGATTTTCAAGGTCAGACTGAAGGAAGCTGGTGTCCTGAGGGTTACTGATTTGCCTGTAAATCACGCAGTCGTCCGCAAATAATCTAACTGTGGAATGCATACCATTACTAATATCGTGAATATAAACTAAGCACAAGATAGGCCCGAGCACGGAACCCTGTGGTACTCCAGATTTGACGTGAATTAATGGAGACAAATGGTCATTAACGAAGACGGATTGGTATAGGTTGGCTAGGAAGTTGGTAATCCACCTAGCAACCTTTGTATTTATGTTAAGACCTGTAGGTTTATGAACAAGCCGCAAGTGAGGAACCTTGTCAAAGGCCTTCGCGAAATCAACAAATATAGCATCATTTGATGCAAGCAGTGAACAGAGTGATGCAAGTCATTAATTAATTCGAACAATTGCGTTTCGCAAGAACGACCATGCAAAAAAAAACGTGCTGATTGATGAAGAAGAAGTTATGTTCTCTAAGAAACTTCATGGGAGCAGATGAAATTATATGTTCTAGGAGTTTGCAACAAGTACTAGTTAAAGATATTGGTCTGTAATTCGATGGGTTAGACGGGTCACCAGATTTAAAAATAGGAATTACGCGAGCTTCCTCCCAATCATTTGGGACGCATCCCGTGTCGACAGACTGCTGGAAAAGTGCGGCCGAAATGTCGCATATTGCAAGTTTTGACATTTTAAGAAGCTTAGGGCAGATACCATCAGGACCAGGAGCGGCATTAGCCGGAAGACGATCGATGCAGGAATGTATCCCTTCCGGTGTGATAGTAATGTCGAGCATGCTTGAATGCAAAATGGGGACCTCAAGGTCACTTGGAACAGGGGCCTTGAGGTCCCCTGTTCAGACGAAAAAAACTCGTTGAATTCTGCAGCAACACGTGCTGGAGAAAGAATGTTACCATCCTTGGACAACGACACCGTGGAATTTGTTGCGTAATTAGGCTTAATAACTTTCCAAAATTTTTGCATCGTTACGAAGCATGTTTGAAATGTCGTAGTTGCAAAATTTATCTTTGGCTGTTGTTATTTCAATTCTCCATAAGTGCGCGTGCTCGCGATAAAGCCTCCAATCTTCCTCAGATGCAGATAGTTTAGCTTTGGAATATAAACGTTTCTTTTTGTTAATAGTTAATTTCATATGCGTCGTAAACCAAGCGCTTTGCGTGCAGATGGTTATTTTGATTCTGGGAATATGTTTTTTCTTTAAGCGTGATCAATTTGTCACGAATGAGTGCCCAGTTTGTATTGACGTCGCGTTGGTGATTGCAAAAGGTCGATGGAAAGGTCAGTGGTAAGCCCGCCTACATTAATCAAATATAACCTTCGCTCTTTTTCACGCTTTTGCAGAGCGCATACCAACGCGCAATGCAAGATACTGTGGTCGCTGATGCCATCCAAAACATTTACCGAAACATTATTTGGTTCCGTAGTTAATATAAGGTCTAAAAGAGAATCATTACGAGTGGGAACAGAGACGATTTGGTGCAAACGAAACGATGAGAGCACGTCAAGGAAATGTTGACATTCACGTTTTCTTGTGCCATCCAGGGGTCTGCATGATCACCATTCAATAGTTGAAATCACCGGCAAGAAATATTGGCGATGTTGGGTACTTGTCTTGAACAAAACTTAAGACTCATTTAAGTAATCAGGAAATTCGTGAGACGAATCAGGTGGGCGATAGCAGATCCCAGTGACACAAGTAGTACGTGCGGCCAGACAAAGAGCAATCCATAAAATTTCGAGGCAGGAATTGGTTCAACAACGCAAGCTTCCAGACAATTTTTTACCGCGACCAACACACCGCCCCCTCTCTATTGAACCCTATCTTTCCTAAACAACGAAAATTCACGAGACAGGGACAATTCATGATCAGAATATCGAGTGACAACCAGGTTTCAGTGCCTAGAACTATGTCTGCCGAACATGATTCAACATAAGAACACAGGTGATCCTGCTTACGAAACAAACTGCGAAAGTTTGACAGAAGAATGGACAGATGCGTATCACAGCGTTCCCGCTTGCGTCACTGGGTTTTCGCGGGATCTTGACGCTTCGGCAGGGCAGTTACTTCGTTTGTGGTATGCTCCAAGGCATAAATCGTGTTATGTAGTAGAAGCTCTATCTCTGTCTTGGTCCCCCACAGCGATCTGCCAGTACCCTGAGCGCAGATCGATTGACTAGAAATATCTGGCGCCGTGCAAACAATCGAGTGCGTCATCAATACGCGGGAGAGGATGCACATCTTTCTTGGTAATATGGTTGAGATGGCGGTAGTCAACACAGAATCTCCCGTTATTGTCCTTCTTTTTAACAAGGACAACAGGGTAGGACCAGGGACTGGAGGAGGGTTCGATTATGCCCTTATGAAGTATTTTATCCACCTCCCGTTGTATAGTAACACGCTCTGGTGCTGACACACGGTATAGCCGTCTGTGAATGGGTCGAGCATCACCGGTATGAATGCGATGGGTGGCCACGGATGTCTGGCCCAAATTACGGTCGCCGAAGTTAAAGATGTCCTAGTAGGAAAGGAGGCGGCGGAGAGCAGAGACTTATTGCTCTGAAGTGAGCTCTTCGGATATCATTGGCGTGAAGTGGTCGCAAAAAGTCACAGTTTCGCCGCAAGGCCGAAGCAATGAATGCGATAGCAAGAAACTAATGCTATATGAAGTGAGGCTCGCCAATGGATACTCTCAGTTTGAACAGCGCTCCTGTTGCAAAGGCGGCCGAAGCAGCGAAGGAAACTAGCGTGCTTCAAGTGTCGAGCTGTGACACTTGATAGTTCGCGCTCATCTGTTCGTTCGTTTAGCGGCGTTCCTTGAGCTCGAGTGGCTTTCGTACGCTGCGTAACATGAGCGCGGACATCACGGTGAAAGCGTGAAACATCCCTCTTCCCCTCAGCACAAGAAAACCGCGCGAGCAGACAGCGGAAGGGCAAGGTTCTCCCTGCGCAAGTACACGAAGAAGCGAGCGAAGAAGCGACGACTTTTAAATGCGCCTGTCGTGCTCCTAACGCCATCTCGCTGGTAATGAAGAAACGCTGATAAGCGCAGCCGTCTCTGAGTCCGTCCAGCGGTAAAGGGTGTGTATATAACGCTCGCCGTTACCTACGTGGAAGATCTGCGTTTCGTGGCGTAGTGGCTAGCGCCACTCGCTGCGGAGGAAGAGGTCCCTGGTTCGATTCCGCCCTTCGGAAGCATTTTTCTGAATTATTTTTCTTTGGGGCTTTTATATATATATGCATACTTATACATATACGGTGTATGACGGCGGCGACGGCGACGGCAAAATCCAGCCGAGACTGTCCATATAATTGCTATCGCAATAAAAGGAACGTGAAGAGACTGACGGCAATGAAAAATCTGGTGGCGCATCTGTTGTCAAAGCGGAAACTGTATGGTCGGCCAGTGGTGTCAGATGTGTAAGTGACATGCCGCGAGGAAGAACTTGCGCCGAGAAGCCAAAATTGAGGACGGGAAACGAAGTTCGATTGACTGTAACTATCACCACCATGTTGGGGAGTGTGACATTGCGCGTCATGGCGACGTCAGGAATCGGGGCAGCAACATAATCACCATCGGGTACTGGTGGGAAGGGCGAGAGCAGAACTGCGGCTTGCGGCGGAAGTCGAAGGAACTCGAGGGATCGTAGATGAGGTGGGCCGGCAGGAGCGGTATCTGAGAACGAAGGGAGTTCTAGCCGAAGAAGTCCTGCGGAGCAGTCGATAAGCGCAGCTTGCGTGGTCAGAAAGTCAATGCCAAGGATGAGGTCATGAGGGCAATTTCCTAGTACAGCAAACAGAACTGACGTGTGATGATCAGAAATTGTGATTCGCGCAGTGCACATTCCTAGCACAGCAGGAGTACTCCCATCGGCTATAGACGTCAGACTCTGCCCAGGCGGCGCTGCGAAAAACACCGCCACCAGCGCCCTCATCGCAGCCCTGGCACTAACTGGGTAGTGCAAAGAGAGCCGTCCGCAAGCGAATGTGCATAGGCCATAATATATCCCTCGTCTTTCGTTGGTGTCGAGGCGCCGTTTCCTGAAAACCAAGGACCTGGAAAGCTTCTTCCGCCAATCCACGCTTCAGAAAAAAAGGAGGCTGATCAAAGCGAACTGCGAATACAGTGCAAAATAAGTTTTAGTTATTCCGGCGTGCTGCAGCTCGCAAGTACAAGCGAGCATCGTACGACATCGAGTTCGAGGCAAACCCTCCGACATCCGTTCTCTAGCGCCTAAATGCGTTAAAATCGGGTATATACGTAATGCCATAGCGATGAAGTACATACACGATCAATTTACTTAGCTATGCATCTTCCGATCAGTGGTATAAAACTCCGCGTTCATCAGGGACGAATAGCCCCGGCGACTTTCGCCTTTGCAGTTGCATTCTCCGTTAATTCATCTCTCGCTTCCTGTGCATTGGACTGTTTTATTACGCATCCTCAAATGGTCTCTTGATGGTCGTCTTCCGTTTGTGCGTACTGCAAATGCAGATACGTGCGTGTCCACTTTCGCGGGGTACAACCAAAGGCAAAACCGTGGCCTCCGAGATAACTACGGCAACCGCGGAGGACACGGGCGAAACAAACCTGAAGGTGGTCACGACCAACACTCGGCGATTTACTTGTATGACGCACGTGTTAGCTAGTTAGAACCAGAACTTCTGATCCTTCAAAACGTACGTCCGCGATGCTGTGTTGTGACGACCAACTCGTCGCGGTGTGCGTATCACGCGTCTTCAGTCTGCCTCTAGCTGCTCACTTCGTGTTACACGACAAGCACCGCGGTCAGAGCCCTCTTCTGAGCTTCATAGTCAAGGTTACTACGGTTCTCCATCAGGGCTACGCAAAACAACAGCAGAGCAACATTATCACACTTTCTCATGCGACCGGCTGTGGAGAACGTGGGTACTTCGCTTACCCAACACGCTCGCAACATCCCGTATCCAGCGCTCTCGCCTTTCTTCTTCGTACGACAACTATGGAAATCGGTAAAACTGAACGTTGTTATTCAGTCTTTTACGTCCGTGGCAATTCACAACGCAACAGTGCGTCTTTTGCGGCGTTTCTTCGTAGCGTGCGGAGGGGTCTCGTCTGCTGCTGTTTTCGCCGTCGTTCCGGCGAGTGATCCAGCAAGCACTTCACGACGGTTCGGTGGCGCGTCCGACTAGCGCAGAGCAATTCACAGCTTTCGTTCTGAGTGTTAAATGCGCAAACACACGCGATATTAAGCTCAATCGTTGTTTTGCGCTCGCTAGTTGCACCTGGTCCCATAGCAAACTGTGCGAGGGAGTCGGTCTATGCACTACTCAATACTTCTCCGACAGGTGGCGCCACACGTCTTGGAAACTCCAGAGTCTGACGTCTATACGGACGGTAGGAGCAATCGCGGGCGTCATAACTTTTTGGAGGCGGTGGCGGAAGTTTGAGCTCATGACGGATATTTGTGCACCGGTATCGAAGAGCAGTCACAGGTAAACTATCAACGAGAATTTCAAGAAGGTTCCATCGCTTGTCAGGAGTAACGAGAGGATTTGCAGTCCAAGTCGTGCATGCAGCGTCACCTCGGGGGGCTGCACCGGCTAGTTTCCCGAGTGGTGGTCAAAGGGAAACTGAAAGCGGCGAGGTTGGGGCGAGCGGGACTGACGACGCTGGGGCGATGGCGATCGGCTGGTTAGATGTTCTGAAAAACGCTTCCTCACTTGTCTCAGCGCGGAAGGACGGAGCATATGGCGCACGTTCGGGAAACATATGGGCCGATCATCAGGTGTACGCCATTCGTCTGGGTTTTGTCGAGGCGCGGAGGGGAGGTTCGGAGGATCAGCAGCAACGACTGCAGAAGCCGAGTTGGGAGTAGCATTAGCACTTTGAAAGGTTGGTGAAATGCCCATATTCGCGACCTCTTGGTGGACCACGGCCTGTATTAATGAAACAGTAGGGAGACTGTTTCCGGGACTGCTGTCGTTGGACATAACGGGAGCCATAGCTTCGAGTTCGCGACGGACAATCCTGGTGACGTTTTCCGGAGCTGGTGGTTGATGTAGCGTGGGTAAATCTTCGCAGGAGGATGTAGCCGCCGTGGTGGGAGTACGGTCAAACCTGTGTATGATGCGCCTACTTTTTGCCTGTTCGAAGCGACGACATTCTGCAATGACCGACTCCACAGTCGAGCAATCCTTGCACAACAGAGAATTAAAGGCTTCATCGGCAATTTCCTTTAGTATGTGTCCGACCTTGTCCTCTTCCGGCATGTACTTGTCTACCTTGCGGCACAAAGCCAACACGTCCTGGATGTACGCGATGTACGCCTGTGGATGTCTGAACACGAGTTGCGAGCTCTTTCTTCGCGGCCCCTTGTCGTCTGATAGGCTTCCCGAATAAATCGCGTAATTTTTGCTTGCAGACATCCCAACTTGTCAACTCTCGTACCAGAGTTTTGCAGTGCCACGCAAGTAGAAGAGGGTGTTTGCCAGCATCAGCGTTGGGTCCCAGTGGTCGCTGCTGCTGAGGCGCTCATACAGAGCCAGCCAGTTGTCGACGTCCACGCCACTTGGGCCATTGAATGTTTCAGGATCACGGGGGTGCACTACAACGATCGGCTGTGGGCATGACGGATCTTGTTCACATTGTGTGGCTTGGTCTGTCATCGTGGTAGCAGCAACGCGCCGTCGGCTGCGAAGATCCAGTTCCAGGTGCTGTATAGCGAGTCGTACCCAGCACCTCCACCAAAGATGTTACGGGGAAGAAACTATATACACAGGGTATATTTGACAGCAAAAACGTACAACGCTGCCGCAGCCTAAGCGCGTTCCGCTCAGAATTTCGTCTTCGTCATTCTCTCCCCTTCTCCGCCCGTGACAATATTTTCTTTCTCTTTCTTTCTCTAACTCTCTCTCTCTCTCTGTCTCTTTCACATGTTCCACGTGATCCACTTCGCCTAGCAGAGTTCTCTTCTAACGCTCGCACCTGCTGTACTCGGTAGTGGGGCTTGCCCAATTCCTGTGGCGCTTACCCACCTGTGGAGCTTTGCACGACGGAGCACAAGTTACCCATAGCTTAAACAGTTTCGCTGTTAGATCTGTATATCTGAGAATGGGCGCCCAAATTTCGGTCATTCTGGAGATCAGTGTAGACATGTTTCTCGAATTCTGACGCCAAATCCCCTTCAGAGATTATGCGTATATGAGATATGGTAATTGCGTTATTTCGAATGGCAGCATTAGGTGGCATCTTATCAACACTCCCCCTTCCCCCGCCTCAAAATTCTTTACTGTCCGGGCCCCTGCGGTACTAAATTTCGTGACTGCGGCCCGCTAGGTAAGGGGAGCTTGAGACTCCTGCGCTATGCCAAATGCACTTATGATGAACCACTAACTGCAAAATTAGTTTCCACAGCGTCGAGCATGGCTGTCGTGTGTTCAGGTTCGAGCTCCGCGAAGATCGCAAGCGCGAGGCAGCGCACAACGTGAGGCAGCTGGACACGCTCAGGCGGGACATCTTCAAGGGCGTGCCGGCAAGGCCTACCACGGCACAGCCCTCCTCCTCCTGTGGACCACTGTTGCCCGAAGAAGTGGAGCAGCTACGCATTCAGGTACTCGTGTTTTGATGTCAACGTTGCCTCCGCGACCAAAAAAATAGTCTCCGATGGCCGGGTCGGTGACCCGGCCATCGTATGACCTTATAACGTCAGTCCAGAACACGCGCTCATTGGTTACTGGCTTGCGTGCATCCGCCTTTGAGAGTGGATGCCCCACAGGGTGCCCCTAATATCTCTAGCCAGAGTTTAAAAATATGCCGACGTGCTCTATGACTACGCAACCAAATGGAGGTTGCTGACTATTACCTGGAGTACGTCACAGTATTTTTGTGTTCTTTTTAGTTGCCTAATTAGGCTTGTTTAATTAACTAACTTTTAACTAAGTTAACTAAAGGAGCTGGGAAAAAATTCTATTGAGAAAGTTGTAGACCATTTTGCAAAACGTCCGATTAGACAGTTTCTAACTTTGTATCTATTAAGTATTAGTGTTTTGCTGCTTATGCCCGCGAAATACAAAAAAAAAACAATAACACGTGACATGCCCGCTTGCGCGGCGTATTGCAGTGCTCCCTTGCTCCCTAACGTTCCGCGTGAAAACGACCATACAGCATTTGGCCGGGTGCGCTGCCTCGACAGGGCTGTGCCATGACGCACGTTTTGCTAGCGGCAACACAAGCGATAACCGCTGCGTCTGCTTATCGCTGTAATGAACCGCTGTGAAGGAATCATACCGTTCGTACGCGTAACGTTAGGGAGCACTGCAATCATGGCGCGCATAGGGGCGCTAGTGGGCCTGTCCCGTGGTATTTTTTGTATTTCGCAGGCATCTGTAGTAAGCAGCAAAACACTAATACTTAATAGACCGAAAGTTCGAAACTGTCTAACCGGACGTTTTGGGAGCTGATCTACAACTTTCTCACCCCAAGTGGACAACAAGTGGAACCTTGTTGTCCAAAACACTAATACTTAATAGACCGAAAGTTCGAAACTGTCTAAACGGACGTTTTGGGAGCTGATCTACAACTTTCTCATCCCAAGTGGACAACAAGTGGAACCACTTGCCAAGTGGTTCCACTTGTAGTCAAGGTTCAATACACAACTTCAAGTGGTTCCACTAGGGAAGTGGAACCACTCGGAAAAGGGGACGACTTGGCAAGTGTAACCACTCGGGAAGTGGGATATCTTGGAGAAATTGTTTCTATTTCCAACTGGACTTTGAAATTGGGAATTCTTCCAGCTGGAATGGAACATTTTAAACTGAAAATACCAGTATGAATGTTCACATCGATCACATTTCAATCTGGACAGATCTCGCGCTGGCTCCGACTGCATGTCACTTAGCCGGTTCCTACTTTCATCGACCACGGGACCTGCTGGTCCAGTCAACTATCACAGCGAAAGCAGCATGATGGTGAAACAACCGCACTTATTTGAACGCTTGCAGCAGATGTCGTTCGAGTATATCTTGAGATGTGGAATGTGTTTGCACATATCCTTGTTCACCACCTGAAAGAAATATTTGTACATAGTGAGTGAAAATTAAAGCAATGACTCATAAAACTCAATTTTAGCATAAGTGTATTTAACAAAATCACATGGATCGCATAAACGCGCAGCCATCAAGATATACCCACTTGCACAGTTTATCGTGTGCCTTCAGCCCAATTTGCTGGCTAGATGAAGCATGTAACCATTATTGATGTATATATTTTGAACCATACTCTGAATATACGTCGCATAAATTCACGAGCGTATGATGCATAGACGCATGTGCGGCATTAGGCACAGTGATAGTACATGGCACTTGCAGGTGCTTGCACGAACCGGTATGCACTTCACGCATATATAAACATCGCATACAGCAAGGTACAACGACACCGTGCTTAATGAAGCACACGTATATTCGGGATAAACGTTCACTTATGCTTCAAATATATATATATATATATATAAATGCAGTACTTACCGTAAAATGGAAGAATCAGAGCTGAGGAAATGAATCGGTGTCCCTCGATCGGTGCTGATGAATCTAATACACAGCACTAGTACACCAAGAAAAACCGCTTGAACAAGCTGATCTTGCCTTGTAACACTTTTCACAGATAAACTGTCCAAAAATAACTATTCCTTGGTAATTTCACACAGGTTCCCCGAGGTAACTTGCTACGCTAGCGAGCACACCGTACACACATGGGAGGAGTGAGGGTTTTTGCGGTGAACTCCCGCGCCGCGGCGCTGCCGTGCCGGACCCGTGGACTTCCTACGCAGCGGAAGCCGCGCCAAAGCGGCGAGCGTCTGCTACGCGCCTGATATTTTGGCCGCTGTTAGCCAAAACTGCGGCAATTTGGGCAATATTTAATACTTCATCACTACAACATAATACTGCAGCGACTCATCGCACAGAGAACGCGTTTGTGTGTTGTGAAACGGGGATTTTGTACATTTACTTTCAGCTTGTTTGCAACCACAATGGTCTACACTTACGCGGCTGTTTGAGGAACGAATTCTGCGCGCACTTCATCGTGAGAGAACGCGCTTAATTTACTTTCGTGTGGAATGAGGAACGTATAACTTGCTGCAGGAGCGAATAAAATGGAGATAACCAGGAGAACGTAGCAGATATGCACGTCGTAAATGGCCTAGCTCATGCTACGCGACCCTTCATATCCTTTCTTTTATTTCGTGCGTTCGATTTGTTTTACAATGCTGCCTCCCGCACTCTGCTGTTTCAAGCCTTTTCATGCGAAGCCGAATGTGTCCATCTGCGTTGCCGCGGCACCAAAAGTAAAAAAAAAATTCGGCAGATCCCACGTGTTGTGGGAATCGGTTTCATGCGAAGCAGTCAGCGAGTACTTCTATGCTGTATTGTATGACTTTGAGCCAAGCGTTACGAGGCGGATCAACGTGTTTTTGTGAGTGTAGTACCTGTGTGCACATCGTGGGCTTACCAGACACGTCGACAACACTGGCGTTTAAAGGGTAACTCATATAGTGTGACGTAACTTCAGCACTAACTATGGAGCACAGTCGTGATTATTATCGAAACTGAGTGCACTTTATGGTGCAGTCATGTGAATATTGCTTCAATATAGCTTGCTGAATCATAGAAATACAAAAAAATTAATTTAATGTTCATTAGACTGCAACAAAAGCGGAGCCAACACTAGAACCACAGATGTTATTCTGATATGACGGCTATATCGTAGGAGTACATATGTAATGTTTATTGCTTTCTTGTAAAATTAGATAGCCAGCACCACAACCGCAGTCGATGTTGCACCGAAATTAAGCCTGCATAGGCTGTTTTTCCAAACCAGTTTACAGACCTGGCGTGGCTGCGGTAGAATACCTGATTGCCACGCAGAATGCTTGGGTTCGATTCCTGCTGGTATCCTAATTATTATTCTTTCCATTCGTCGCGTCAACGCTGCCGATGTCGGTTTTTCTTAACGCTCTCGCATTTAAATTACCAATGTCTGTTCTCGTCGTTCCTGGGTAGATATAAATTGTCAATTACCTGTGGCGCATACCCGTACACCGCAAGCCGTAGTGAATGGGTATGTGCCACACGTGTCTGGAGGAAAGGGTTTGACGACGTACGTGACAGAATTTTCAGGTTATTCATGCCATGACCCTACAGTCATATTCGTGAGATCCTCTTACCCTCCCATACCAATTTTGGTCTACACCAAGTTAAGGAGGTGATCATAAGAGCACCCAGACGTAGGCGGACGGACGGACGGACGGACGGACGGACGGACGGACGGACGGACGGACGGACGGACGGACAGACGACGGACGGACAGACAGACAGACAGACAGACAGACAGACAGACAGACAGACAGACAGACAGACAGACAGACAGACAGACAGACAGACAGACAGACAGACAGACAGACAGACAGACAGACAGACAGACAGACAGACAGAATAGATAGATCAAAGTGCCAAAGGTTCGCTAAGAAATGCTTTGCATTTAAAATTACTCGCGGAACTCGCGTCTCGTTCACTTGGTATACACGAAAATTGGCATGGAGGGGCACGAATGTATGCCTAACATGACAGATAGGTCATGGCATCACTAACTTGACATGCTTGCCATTTGCGTTACGACTAACAATAATATGACGTGTGGCACGCAAACCCGCTTTCTTCGCCGAGAAATAATTCTGACGATGTGTGGCTGACGATTTGTCTCCGTCAGGTGATAAAAACACATGAAAACAAAACACGGTACTTTATGCAATTCGCCTGAGAGGGCTCGAAAACGAAAGCCACCTTCTTTTTCGTCAGTCGATGCACTGATCCTCCCCCGCCCCTCTCCGAAAGCTTTCTGCGCATAACGTGGTTTCGGACTGCCCACAGGATCAAAGGCATTGCAAGCTTTCTGCACCTCACCTGCTTTTACATTGCCTCCGTGATCGGCCCCAGATCACGCAGGCAATGCAAAGCGATCATATGATGTGATGGCGTCATCATATGACGTCACGTTGAGTGCCGTACGATGACGCCATTGCGGCTTCACAAATTTTGTCCAGTAAAGTTGAAAATTGGGCGAGTTGGTGATAGTTCATGTTTACGTGGGAAGCAGCGCAAATTAGACAAGGCACGAAAAGGAACGTAGAAAGACAGGACGACCGCTGCACTCGCAACTAGTTTATTTCGAAGAAAACATAGTTAATAAACATACATGCAGGTGTACCACGTGTGGCCATGACTTACATATTACAACGGTTTTTTTCAATGATTTTCCAAAAAAGACACTTCGCTATCACTCAGAACTACGGATGGCTGGCTGATGCAGTCATTTTTTCTTTTTGTGATATGGAAAGCTTCGATCACTTCCCTGGTTAGCTGATCCTTGTGATTGGAGAGTATTATCGTTTCAGAGAACAGCGGCTTGCATCCACAATCCAAGCAATGCCGTCTAATGTGAGAATACGCATTATTTGTTAGTGATCTCTTGTGTTCAGACAGCCTTGTGTTAACGCAACGGCCAGTCTGACCGATGTACATCTTTCTACATGACATAGGCAAACAATAAACTACTGCAGTCTTACACTCTACAAACGGAGAAGCATGTTTAATGTTGCACTGAAAACGATCCTTTTTTGTCGACAATTTTCTATCTAGCTTGGCACATATTTTTCCGAGTTTGTTTGGCGCAGAAAACACGACATTTATGCCGTACCTGCTGCCAACCTTCTTTAGATTGTGTGCTATTTTGTGCGCGTAGGGTATCGAGACGCA
This sequence comes from Rhipicephalus sanguineus, assembly GCF_013339695.2. Lineage (NCBI taxonomy): Eukaryota > Metazoa > Arthropoda > Arachnida > Ixodida > Ixodidae > Rhipicephalus > Rhipicephalus sanguineus. Next base: position 129,244,997 of record NC_051181.1, on the reverse strand, counting down.
TTTTTTTCTTATTTTCTTCTACGTTCCTTTTCGTGCCTTGTCTAATTTGCGCTGCTTCCCACGTAAACATGAACAAATTTTGTCGATCTGTGACATCAGGGTGACGTCATCACGGGATGATTTTGTGCATTGCTCGTGTTGGCGACGCCGGACGCCGACGGTCAATTTTCGTGTTTGATGAGGCATCTAAGGCTTCTGCCTTTAAAAAAAGCTAGACAAACCAATTAAAGTAAATGAAATTATAGCAGTGCAACATCGTGTATGCCTTACTTCATGTATACGATCGATCGCCCTAAAACAAACATGATTCTCAGCTCGGAGCGGCTGATGATTGCACGCGTCTGCGGGACAAATAGGCTTGCTTTACCCGTCTGGTCATCTCTTTATATTTAGTAAAGAGATAACCAGACGCGCTGTTTAGGTACTCCGGAGCTTCAGGACGAAAGCGTGATGGGCGCTATATTGAGCTCATCAGGAAAAAGCGGGAAAGTGCGGTCGGGTGCCCTATTGACGCGCACTCAATTACCGCGGAAACAATCTTTTTGTAAAGTGTCTCAACCGCGCGAACGCTAACCTCCGAGAACCGTGAATGAGTTGCTTGAAACTGTTTTCCTTTCGTATGGTGCAGCTTGAAGCAATGCACTTCTCTCGCGCAAACGTTTCATACTGATGTTCAGCGATCCCTGGAGGGATCGCATGCGTCGGCCTTGTTTCTACCAGCATGTAGATGCTGATAGGCCGACGCATGAGTAACCACAGTCAGATATATATATATATATATATATATATATATATATATATATATATATATATATATATATATATATATATATATATATATATATATATATATATATAATCGCATGTTGCATTTTTTTTCAGGCTAAGTAAATAAGAGATCTCTGTATTTGAACAATGTTCTGAAGTGATTGAGGGATTACACTGTCATATTTGTAAATTTCTTACCGTATTTTCGTTGAGGCAGCTACTTGACTTGTACAGCAAGAATGGGGGTATTTGTAACTTTTTTCATGATATTGGGGGGGGGGGGGATTTGTAAAGCATTTTCTATATTACGCCTTTTATGCAAAAACTTGTGGAATAAGGTTAGTTTACCTGGCATTGCTTTTCTTTCAAAAGTTTGCGCACGGTGAGCCTTATTGTACGCTACCTCAGAAGCAAAAATAAGCCAACAGCATTGCGGTCGTATGTCCGTCTCTGCTCTTTCTGTTGTTTCCTTTACGTCTTCTCGGTGTGCTTTGTCCATATTAATGTGCTAGGGGAGGCTAACAAATTGTCGAATAAAGCGGTGTGCATATGGCTAGCAAACCACTCGCCACCATGAGTAAAAAGCTCGTAGTGCGAAGCGGTCACTGCGCGTGTAACTTACTTTTTTTTATTACTCGTAATTCTTGCGTGCGTGATGATATTCGCGATTACCCGTGAAAATAAGTTTTTTTTTTCGTTCTTTCCTTGTACGTGTTTGTTTCGCGCACTTTTATGCACACACCAATGTTCTCGAACTCTATCACCGGCACTAGGCTACGCCGCTTCACACGATTTTATTTTTGCATTCTGTTGTTGCCCCCGCATTATCACAACTCTTAAAGATGGATAAGCTCCATTCCGCACCGCATTATCAAAATAAATAGACTTCGAGTGTCCTGTGTGCAAACTCAGCGCAAAAAACTAGAGCTCGCAGCAGACGCCCCTCGCTTTCCGCGCGCTTCCCGAGCGCGGAAAGCCCACGGGTCCTAAAGTCCTTTAACGGGTCCGGCGCAGCAGCGGCGCGGCGCGGCAGTTCAGCGCAAAAGGCCCACACGCGAGCCGGCGCTTTGGACACTCTAACCAGGACTAGCCGCCATGTGCTGTACGAAACTACGGCTGCTACGGCGTCCTAATAATTTATACGGTATATTGGGCCGCCGTAATGCTGTTAAGTGTAACTAAAAAAATACAACCTTTATTATGTAGTATAGAAATGATAAACTATAAGGCATTATTTAGCATTACTGTCAGAAAACATCAAAACATGATACGAGGCTAATGCTACTGAGATGAACAAACATTGTGGTTATGAGAGCGGCGTCCACCGTGGCAGACAGTGGCGAATGTTGAAAAAGAAAGGCTCCTTTTTGCAGGGAGGTAGCCGCATGCTTTGAATTCTAGCTATTTGCGCAACTGCTCAGTATGACCAAACCGAGCAAGCACCTCGTTGGCCGTGTGTATGGTTTGTAACGCCGTGTCGATCGGACGCACGTGTAATGCAAAGGTCGAATCAAAGTGCGTTTTTTCCCAGCTTTATTCTTATTTTCAACCCAGCCGTACGGAGCACTTAAGTCACGGTTGTAAAATGTGCCCATGTATATACACAGTGTGACGAACATCCAAAGTCACCTTTACTTATGAATACACACCCTGCATTTAATCACTTGAGGAATTTGGCTAGTTACTATTCCACTTAAGGAACCACTGGACTGCAAATTGAACTAATTGTGGCCTCTTGGCACACAGTTGCACCAGTTGTTGTTCAAATGGTGCCGTCTTAATGGCCACTTGAAGCAAGTGGGACCACTTGGTAGCAAATGGGACCGGTTGTTGTCCAAGTGACACCGTTTCAATGACAACTTGAAAGCAAGTGGAACCGCTTTAAAAACCACTTGGCAGCAAGTGGGACCCGTTGTTGTCCAAGTGGTACCACTTCAATGACCACTTGAACGCAAGTGGGACCACTTTGAAACCACTTGGCAGCAAGTGGGACCACTTGTTGTCCAAGTGGTACCACTTCAATGGCCACTTCAAAGCAAGTGGTACCGCTTTGAACCACTTGAAATCCCACTCCAAATTTTCGCCTGGGATTGGAATTTTTTGCCCAGATGAGTTGCTTCAAAAGTTAGGTAATTAAACATGCCTAATTAGGCAATCAAAGAGAACACAAAAAATACTGTGACGTACTCCAGGCAATAGTCAGCAACCTCCATTTGGTCGCGTCGTCACACAGTGCGTCGGCATATTTTTAAACTGTGGCTAGAGATAGCTGGGGCACACTGTGCATGTGTGGTGAAACAGACTTGACTTGAGTGCATCTTTGTTGCTTTGTGCTCGACACGAACAGCTTGTCGTATTCATCTTTCTATTTCTGTCACGTTGAGTACAGGTTGCAGTCTATGATGTTAAAGGGACCGACAACTGCCCAGAACATGAAATGAGATGACTGCACTGATGGAAAGATTGTCCGTCGCAATGACTCAAACCAACCCTGTTTATCTCGTGAGAGGCGGATTTATATTTTTATTTCTTCATTAAAAGTCACGAAAAATGACCTTTGGCGCCTCTGGCGGCAAAATCATACACGGTCCGATGAAGCCGGTTACGTGACCATTGATTGGTGTATGCGTTCGATGACTTTTCTGTTAGTACTGAAATATTGTTAATTTCTTTATATTAAGAGATATTACTCCATAAAAATGTACATATAGGCCTGCGTTAGTTGTATGCAACAAAGTGGCGCTGCCTTCGCTTGGCGTAATGATCCCATGCCGCGAAAAGCCATCCATGACACAAGCGCAGGCAACCTTGGTCGCAGGCGCGCACAACGCTGTACAAATCCGAGAAGGTGTATAATGCCACATCATCTCATTGTAACAGCTTGCTATTTTCAAAAATGGTTGGAAAGCTCAAAATAAAGGTGGTTAAGCATAGCTACAGTAACTCCTGCGAAAGCAGAACAACGACGGCTTTCACAAGGGCTAGCGGCATTGCTATCAATTCTCAGCGTTGCTGGAGCAAGCCTTCATGCGTGTTTGGAGCCTTTCAGATCGAAAAATACTGCTTATAAAATAACTACGTGCTTTTAGGATAAACCACTGCAGCTACAAACGCTACGAAGGGTAAGCTTCCTGTCGCGCCGTAAAAAACTGGGTCGAGAAAAATCAGTTGTCGGTCCCTTTAATGCAAGTCGTTCTGTTCTTTTGTGATGAAAAAATCCGTAAACGGGGTGGGCGCTCGAGCCGACGTTTTGACAAGTGGACTTGTCTTCTTCAAGGCTGCAACTGATTTCCTTAGCTATCGTGTGTATATGCTTCGTGCCCTCTCCACCACAAGGGAGAAGGGAAGGGCAACTGCCTGAGTGGGAGTGGGGGAGGGAGAGGCCGCCGTGACGAACTGGGTGAGTCATGAGGAAGGCGAAAAAAAAGCATATACACACGAAGCATCTACACACGATAGCTAAGGAAATCAGTTGCAGCCTTGAAGAAGACAAGTCCACTTGTCGAAACGTCGGCTCGAGCACCCACCCCCTGTTTACGGATTTTTTCATCGCAAGCTTCCATCTTCCACTTCACGCCGTTTTTTTGATCTTCTTTTGTGAGTGTTTTGAATAAGAGAAAACGTACAGAACGAGAGGTATGTTTCGTGCAGGTCATCGAGGGCGTGCGGGAAGAACTGAGGCACCTTGCACGAGAGCTGCACGTGCAGCACTGCCACCGGGGGCCGCCCGCGTTTCCGGCGGCCTCGTTGCCACCCGACCTCTACCAGACACACCTGTTCACGCAGTTATGAGGCTCGCAATTGACCGCGGTCATGTCTCCGAAGTTTTGAGGAAGTACAGTTAAACCTCGATATAACGAAATTCAGTATAACGAAATTCTCGATATAACAAGCTCTTTCACTTTTGACAGCTTCATGACCATAGATGTATGTCGATCCTCAATATAACGAAGCATGTTTATCCGTGATTTCGATATAGCCAAGATTCAGTGCTGACCCAGGAGAAGACCGAGACAATTAATTGAAAGGTCTGCTGGGGCCAGTGGACATATGGTTCAGTTGCACACTGTTTTTGCGAACGCTTATTCTATAACCTCCAGTTCTATCGGATTCACGCGTGATGTTTGGTCACTGTGAAAAGGACTTCCTCACCGGATCTCAGTGTAAAAAAAAAAGTGTTTTCTTTTTCGCGTTATCGAAATCAGTTATTTTTTATGCTGCCGTATTATTCAAGCATTCTTTGGGGCATTCACGTGCAAAAAATAGAGAGAAGAAGAAGCCACCATATTTAGCTTAAAGGGCGAATTTCAATTGGCTGAAGTTGCGAAATGACAAAGTAAAATGCCGTTTTTACTGATTCATTACATCGAGGTTTAACGGTATTTCGAGCACTCGCTGAGCAATCAAGCTCCATCCAGCGTGGTCGATATATGTTCATGCCAGCGATTGTCCACGCATTCCTGGCGCGATGTACGTGCGCTTTTTTGTTTACGTGCTTTCCTGGGTTAGAAAAAAATGGGGCGCCACTGAAGCACGTAGTTCAATAATACTTGCCGTTGGTGGTGAATCACAATGGACATTTTTTAGCTTAAAGAAGGAAATGAAGGCCTTCAGGAGAGTCGTGACCGACTGCACAACATAACGCAGGACGCCGGTTCGTGGAAGTCTCGCGAAAGGCCCACGGTAGCGTAGTTCCATTGCTGCGGGGCGATGTAAAGGTTGTGCCTCGCCTATGCACCGTCTCGCTTTATTTTCTTCGCTAAAAATGCCCTGAGAAGCACTTGTTTGCATCTTGAAATACCGCGCTCGCGCGCAACGTGTATATGCCGAGCAGTCTGCGATGATAGCCGGACGTACCTGCATTGGCGCATGATTGATCTTTCATGCGCAGTTTGTTGATAGACTTAGCGTTCCATAGCTAGATGACATTACTAGGCTTGCTGGTGGTTTTCGAATGTTTACATACAGCACAAGAATATTGTCGGTCCGTTTGTCTCCGTTCACGTTTGTAGCATTAATGTGTCGCGCAGATCTCAATGAAGCTGTCCGATATTTTTAGACCCGTAGAGCCAGACTACAGACTTAACAATCACTTGGGATAGTTACACCGAAGCGGCTTTTGTTCTCTTCCCTTGAATACACTTGGCCTTCGCTTTCGCGGCATTTCAATGCTCTGATACCACAATATAAGGCACACCGCGGTGGGGATTAGCGTAGACAGCAAGTGCAGGAGAGAGTAACTTGAGGGTAGAGTGTACTAGAATAGGGGAGTGCTCGGAACGAGCTTCGAAAAGTGACGCCCCAACAGGGTCAATCCGCTTGCTGCGCTGCGGATTGACCCTTCTATTTTACTTCACATTATGCGTTACTTTTTGAAGCAACACGTATCACTGATGCTAATTTTTAAAGAAACAAAGTAAAATCAATCCAGCTATAAAGTTGACATTAGGAATAAAACCCACCATCTACAGCTGCGATTCGAACCAGGGTCCTTTTGAGTGGGAAGGCGCGCATTCTACCCTGCACCACGTTGGCGGAAGCCGACGCGCAACTCCTTAAAACGACGGACACATTGCATGGATGGCTGGAGGGATGGATGGGATGGATGCCTAGCCCTGGTCTTAACATAGTGTCTCTACTTCAATTAAATCTATCTTACTACAGGAAAAAAAGCGTAAATTCTCAGCCCAATTCTCTGCCCTTTACAGCAGAATGTCCTTTTTTTCTATATTTATTTTTGTGCTTTCTCTCTAATTTTCTGCCACCAATACTTTAACCGTCTCTTACTTATTTCAATCGCGGGTGTGTTCAGCTTTTCATTGTCTTCTCTAAAACCCAAGGCTTCATGTAGGCTCGTGCCCACACATACACCTGGGTGGCTATCTCCACATTCAATCAGAACATGCTCCGCCGTTTCCTTATGTTCCCCGCAGCATGTGCATTGTTCTTCTTCTTTACAGAATCTCGCTTTATAACTGCGCGTTCTAAGGCAACCTGATCTCGCTTCAAACAGTAAAGCGCTTCCCCTTGAATTATCGTAAAATGCCTCCCTCCTTATTTCATTTTTGCCCTTTGGGTAGTTACTCAAAGCCGGTTTTTCTTCCATAGCTGCCGTCCAGTAAATCCTCTCTGCCTCTCTGACTTTTCGCTTAACGCTCTTTGTTGACATATTGCTTACACTACCAGCTGTATATTTACTAGTGAGCCTCCTAGTTCTTTTCCTCCAGGACCTCCACTGTGTGTCCACGCTCTTCTTATACAAATAACGGAACACCTTCTCTGCCCATCTGCTCTCCTTCATATTCCTTAGCCTTTCTTCGAACCTTATTTTGCTTTGAGCTTCCCTTGCCGCAAAACCTGCCCATCCCATATCGCCCTTTACAGCCTCATTTGTCGTCTTCCCGTGAGCACCCAACGCGAGACGTCCCACAGCCCTTCGATTTACATCCATTCCCGATTGCACCTCTGCCCTCATGCACACCACTGAGTTCCCAATAGTAAGCCCCGGAACCATTACATCTTTCCACAGACCTCGAAGCACCTGGTACCTATTGTATCCCCACAACGCTCTGTGCTTCATTATTGCAGCATTCCTCTTTCCTTTTGCTGCCGAGACTTTTTCCTGTACCTCCATGTATCTATCACTCTCGTTACTCATACTCCGAGGTACTTGTATTCGCTTACCCTCGGTATTTCTTGGCCTTGTATTGACACCGTCTGATCACAGGGTTCGTTGAATACCTTCAATCCACACTTCGTTACACTAAATCCTAGTCCTAGAGCTTCACCTTCCCTTCCGCATATATCCGCCAGCCGCTGTATATCATCTCGACTGTCCGCAGATAAGACGATATCGTCCGCATAAAATAAACCTGGAAGCTTCTGCTCAATCATCACGCCGCCCTGTTTCTGTGACAGATTAACCCATATATCGCTGTTTCTTTAGCTGATGACTAGCGCCACCTACAGCACACCAAGCAGGCCTCATTCTCAACGTGTGCAAGCCTAGACATTGTTTTCTTTACATGCTTCCACGTGCCGACCATTTTCTCCGTGCAAACGCGTGCTTTGTATGAAATACGTCATGGAGAGGAAGAAGTGAAATGTCGGTGTGCACGTGAAATGTTTCAAGGCTTAACACACCCGCACATAGCACTCCTAATGCCCAGTGTCCTCTACGTATAGGACGTCTCGAAAAACAGTGTTGCGTTTACCTGGAAGTAAATAAAGAACTTGTGCTTTCTTTTGAGGGTAGAAGTACTAGAAGTACGCTTTTTGTGAAAAAAAAATATTTGTTTTGTCATTTCTTCTGAGTTTGGGCATATATGGGTTAATACCAATGTTGCTGCCTTCTAGCGCTTTTTCCATACTCATCATGTACAGCATGAATAAGAGCGGGGACAAAGGACATCCCTGTCTCAGCCCCTTGCTAATATCAACGTTCTCTTTGCTACATATTCCTTCCCATTCTATGCAAACTGTATTTTCTCAGTATATCTCCCTAAAAGCTGTATACAGTCGTCGCTTATGCCCATTCCTTTCAATATATCTCACAAAGTTTTCTTATTAACGCCGTCGTATGCCCCAGTGATTTCTAGAAAAGCCACGTACGAGGGCCTATTTTCTATTTTAGATATTTCTGAGATACACTGAGTTTCAACAAAGAGGTTATCGTCTAACCGCCTGTCGACTTGAAATCAATTCTCAAGTTCTCCCAAAATATCGTTATGTTCTGCCCATGTTTCTCTTTTCATTTTTACTGCTTGCATCGCCAACCTGTATAGTACCGATGTAATGGTTAGTGGTCTATACGAGCGAATGTAATCCTTTTCTCTCTTGGATTAAGTTCATTCTACTTTTCGCCAACTGTCCGGTATTTGTCTGTGTCCTTTAAGCATTTTTCTACGGCTTTGAGCAGTGCTTCTTTAGTGTTATGTCCTAGTTCGTTAATGAGGCTAACGGTAACTCCATCTAAACCCGCGGCAGTGCGCTTTGGAATTTTTCCTTCGACCTTTTTTCCAGTTGAAATTCTCCAGTACTAGCTCTTCCTCGGTTGCTCTCTCCGTCACACTTTTACTCACCGGGGAAATCCCCTGAACGTTCTTTTTGAACGAATCGCCTGTTACCTTTAGGATGTAGCCTAGTGCTCCGTACCCTTCCAATTGATTTCCTCCTTCATCTATAATATGTTGTTGCAATGTGATAGACTTCCTACATGGCGCCTTTATGTGGCTCTAAAATATCCTAGGCGCGGCCTCCTTTTTTTCGTGAATATCTGTCACCCAGCGTTCACTTTCACCTTTATTTTTTGCCTCGACCAATTTCTGTACAATGGATTTTTTCTTTAAATATATTTCCCATATTTTGTTGACTTCGTCCTGCAGCCGCTTCTCCTTTTTCGCCCTTCTATGCTCCCGTGATGCTTCGCGTCGCTTATCGATCGCTTCACGGATTTCTTTGTTCCACCAAATTTTTGGCTTCCTCTTTCCTTTCCAGCAAATAGTTTTCTTCTCTCCCCCAATCTCCTTCGTCATTAGATGTAACAGCTCACTATACTACCAGTCCTTGCCTGGTATTTTACCTACTTCTTCCTCGACTCTTGCTGCTATCTTTATTATTTGTTTGTCATTTAAATACGAGCTGCCAGACTTTGATTCCATGCTCTTATTTCCAGTTTCATATCCCATTTTTAATGTCATTCGTTTATGATCACTACCCAAGCTTTTAATCCCTTCCTCGTCTATTATCATTTCTTTCAGTTTGTGATAAGTTCCTTCAGTCATGAGACACTAATCAATACTTGATTGCTCGTTTCCGACTTCCCACGTGATCTGCCCATCGCATTTAGGCCACGTGTAAACTATCTCCATACTATGTTGCTCGCAGAGATCTAGCAGTAACTCCCCATTGGTGTCTGAATATCCGTCAAGGTCATGTATATGGGCATTCATGTCCCCTAGAAGGATGATTTCGGCCCCATTACCAAATTCCTTAATATCCGTACTTATGCAATTCACTATCTCCTGATTCTTTTCTCTGCAGTTATTCCCCGTCCACAAGTAGGCTACCCCTAGCCACGTTTCCTTTCCACCTACTGTGCCCAAAACCCAGAGGTGCTCTGAACACGTCTGTTTCACTCTAAACTATTTGGCTCCGCGCTGAATTAGCATTCGTACTCCCCCACCTTTCCTTTCTGATATGATCCTCTTGCACCCTTCCCAAACATAATTGTTAATATGTGGTCGCTCTTAAGTCTCTAAGGTGTGTTTCTGTAGCCGCATAAACGCCTATCTGTTCTTTGTTTAACTGCTCCTCAATATATAACTACTTTGCCTTTTTTCTGCCACCCTGCATATTTATTTTACTAATTGCAACACGCGCCTTCTCCCTTTTCTTTTACCTTTTTTCTGGTTTTTCGTAGTACTACCTGTCAGAGTCCCCCCGGTTGTTCTCTTTGTTACTAGCTACCCCGGACACAGAAGGGCCCGCGTGCCCCCCAAAAAAGCTACTGCGCGTCCTGCCAGTCGCCAGCCCACCTCATGACCAAGCCTCTTATCGAAGTGAATTATGTCTCTTTGAAAACCACCCCACCTGTGCACCTCCCTGTTTATATCCACTACCTCGAAACCCTTCTCTCGACTAATTCGTCATATCTCTTTGTTTGCGTCGACAACCGCTCTTTGCAAGTTGCGCACTGGTACTTCCGGTACTGTGCATACTACAATTTGCACCTGGGGGGACACGGTGCGCATGTCCTCGACCCATTTCACCAAGGTCGTCGCTAGTCCTGACGATTCTTTGTTTAAGACGTCATTTAGCCCTCCCGCAATTGCCACGAGGTTACGTCTGTTAGCTTTAGCTGCGAGTTTACCAATCGCTTGCCTCAGGACTGACCCCAGCGTATGTCCTGGGAACGTCCCTATCGAAACTCACTTATCGCCTTTCACCCTCTCCTTGATTGCCTCTGCGCATCGGACTAAATTTGAGTCACCGGCGATAATGACCTGCTCAGACATTCCTTCTGAAACTTGCACCTGGCTGCTGGCTAGGTGACTAGCGTGAGCCATGGCTGCTACTTTGTCCCCTCCCTCCCTCAAAGCTACTTCCCGGTAGCTGGGCCCTGTGACTACTGCATCTGCCTTTGTCATGCCTGATGTTCCCTTCGCCTCTCCCCCACGGGGGGTCGTCGCCCTAATGCTTCCTCCGTCACCTGCGTCTTCTTCGTTCCCTTTGACGACCTTCGATAGGCCCTCCTCGGCTGACCTGAGCCTTTCTCCCATGGCCTTCGTCCTCTCGCTCTGTCGCCAACGCATTCTCCAGCTCTACGATTTTCGCAATGAGCCCACTCTTGACCAACGTTTCTAGAACTACTTCAGTTTGAAAACTCGACTCTGTTGCGCGGCTCCGCCGCAAGCGGAGGCGGCGAGTGGCGCTGTAGTGGCGTCAGGCTTCAGCGAGGTGCGCCGACCGCTGCTACGACTGCTACCGTATCGGTGCGGCGGATCAGATGGGCCACTGCTTTGTATTGACGAACAGATTCCGGATCTTGTAATACGCAGCAAAAGAGATTACACGTGTTACGCGTCCGCAATGTCGACATGTTTTGTGCCGGGCTGCACAGCAGCAAAAGGACAAACAAATGACCGCGGCACTCTTGGGCTCAGCATGATCAGACGGGATAAAAGGCTGCCAGAAAAATCGCAAGTTAATGAACGAATGTACTGTCGAAGTGCTGCTTGCTGGGCCAGTTCTTCACACTAGACTTGTGAAAACCCACGAAAACGGACGCAAAATTAAGTTAGGGCAAATTTGATGTTGTAACCCTTTTTTCTTTGTACGTTGCTGAGAGCTTGGTACATGTGTTGGCTGTTTTGGTTGTTTCAGGCCAGTGCGGCTTTCAAGTATATGTCAGTTATAAGTTTAACGTGGTGTTGTGATTCCTTCCTTCGTGTGTGCGGCTTTTTCGCTGGTTTTCTCAAGTATTAATGAGCGATTCACGAATGACGGGATCGAAATGCCTCGTTTTTCCTGAAAATCTTCAGAAGTATATGTGTAATTATTGTAAATACTGATCGAAGTAACCCGCAAACATTTCAATTAAACACGTGATTTATGCGCATAATTGACGTGCACTATTGTACTCTATAAATATGTACATGTACCACTTATCACTTTCATTAATCGATTTTAATGATAGTTTTCAGCTAATTCCCAAGCACCGAGTTCGGGAAAGCTGATTTATTGACAGCAGGGGCTTTGCGAGAAGTTAATTTAGTTCCCGGGGTGAGGGTGGGCATGGAAATACCGAACGCACCCATACGTCTACGCCGCTGGTTACAGTCAAGGTACATGCGAGTAATAATTGCGGGAAATTCATTGGTTTATAGGGTTTAACGTCCCAAAGCTACTCAGGCTATATGAGAGATGCCGTAGTGGAGGGCTCCGGATAATTTAATTCGACAACCTGGGGTTGCTTAGCGGGCACCGGAGTAGCACAGTACACGGGCACCTAGCATTTCGCCTCTACCGAAATGCGAAGGCCGCGACCAGGACCCAACCTGCGTCTTTCGGGTCAGCAGCCGAACAGCTTTTTTTTTTTTAACCACCAGGAGCATATCCAGAAATTTTTTTTCGGGAGGAGGGGGCGGGGGTCTTCAGTCATACTTTATGTATGTTTGTGCGTATAGCACAAGCAAAACTGAAAATTTTCGGGGTTCTGAACGCCCCCACCCCCTGGCTACGGCAGTATTAATCACTGTTATCTCGGTGACTTCATTGAAGCGAAAGGTTAGTTGGAATGGTGTCGTTTCAAAACAGTAAAAATACAATTAAGCTGGAACATGACGGTGCGATTTTAATGTTCAATGCTTTCAAGAGAATAAAATTGTTTAAAAAGAAAAGCACAAACATTTCAAAAGCATTTTTATGAATGATTAAATCATACGCAACATTCGGCACTTAAGTGCGAATTATGTCGTGTAAGCTGAGGACAGAATCGTACATGTTAAGGCCATCTGCGATCTCAGCTAGTCGCGGCCGGTCTAAACGTAGTTCATATCGAGTGCGACTGGCTCCTTATTTCTGCAACTTGCTCGAGTGAGTCAGTCATGACCGACAGATTTGATCCTGGTCACGCTTTATCGCGATCAAATTTTATCGAGCAACACATCGATAACTTTCTGAATCTCGAGCTTGCGAGACTGAAATTCTACTAGCGCGCCCTGCAATTACGGTGGCTACTACATTGCTTTATTTTGATATGAACAACGACAGCGGAACAATGTACAGCAGCATTTCGCTGTATTCTTTCCGTTCCTTGGACACTAGACATCATCAAAATCCGAGTTGCAATGCAAGGCGAAGGCTGTCAGAGGAAAGATAGCACGAAAGGATTCCCTCGCGAGCATCCGACGAAATTATGCAATGGCCTATTTGTTTCTAAATACCTACGAGAACATTTACAGACTCTTCTGGTAGCCAGGCAAGAGGTTTGCGAAATCAGCTCTTCTGGCTTTCAATATTCTTCTGGCTTTCAGCTTTCAATATTGTACTTAGCCAGTGAGCAACGCTAATGTATGTATAGCAATGAACATGACGAGAGCAGCAGCGACGGTCGTGCTCACGGTGCCTACTGTCATTCGCGTAACACAGAACACGAGCAGACCCGGTCTCAGATATTGTTGCTGAACCGTACTATTTAACACGATTACCTTAGCGGAAAAATAAGTCGTTTTCGCAAGTGTGTTGATAAGCAATTCAGTATATTTGCGCGGACAATCGCAGCTGTCCACCGCCTTCACTCGCGCTTCGCCGTCTGCTACGTAGAGCCCGTTGCTGCAGTAGCGCCACCTGCACCGGAAGTCGGTTGCGCGCCGCTTTCAGAGTACGGCAAAGGCGGGGAGTTTGGCAACTGAAAGAAGTTCTATAAACGTTGCTCTGGACAGCCATCATGTTTTCCATTTCCTCCTCGAACTCGCATTGTCTACATTTGGCTTCTGCTTTCTCATCCGCACAAACTTCCATCTTCCGACCTACCCCGCGCCCTGCACACTTTACGGTCTTTTTTACCATGGCTAGATCAGTTCAACGATTCCCACGTGTTAGAAAATGGTCGCAACAAATAATTACGGCGTACTAAAATATACTGCCCTAAGCCAAAAAGAACCACAAGAATCAATAACTACGCTACACTTCAAAGCACCTGTGTACGCACGTGGTCGGTCTACGCGCAGAACTCAGCCACGTGGTGGCAGGGAAAAAAAACACAGTACAAAGTACTACAAAAAAAAAAAAACGTACAACGTAATAAACCCAATCAAGCTTTACGCTAGAGCCTTACATACTCATAAAGCTACCGACAGAGGCAAGCTAGAATCATGCAAATACACTCATCTGTCGCTGTCGTTCCGGAGCTCTTTAAAAACGCGTCCTTCCTGCCTTGCTCCATGTTCCATGCCCGACTACCAATCGCAGCGCCATAAGCGGATTGACCCTGTTTGGGCTTCACTTTCTGTACATTGGTACTGCGGCCACTCCGAGCACTCCCCTGTTCTAGCACACTCTATTGAGGGTAACTGCAATAAACTCCGAGGTTAGGAGATTCTTTGTGCGCGTATATCGGATCGGGATTCATGACAGCGATACGTAAAGTGTAACTAGTAATATTTATTTGGTCCGTACGGCAATAGCTCGTGCGTAGAATCTTTGAGCGGCTTCACCTAAGTTGATACTCAGCCATTCCTCGTGCGCACGCAGCTCACGCATGCGCAAATGAGCAGTGCTACACAAACCTATTTTCACATGTTATAGCACGGGCTCAGTAGATTATAAGTGCGTCGGTGTGTGCAGCAACCAACAACTTCAGCCATTTAGAGGGAAACACTATTTGTATGCGCATTCAATTTAGTGACCTGTAGTTCACAATATAGAGACCACCAAGCGCGTGCCTGTGGTCCAGATACGACATTCAGAACAAATTTACATGCATTGTTACGTGAGAGACGGATGAAGCCTGAAGACATGACTTGATTCGGCGAGCCCACTTACGACTCGGCAGTGAGCAATCGGCCGTCGAAAACAATCCGCCCCTATATACAGGGCGTCGTTTGCTTTCACGCGTGGCGTAATAGCGGAAAAAACGAAGGCGTGCTTATCACACCCAAAGGAGCACTTGCATTACTACGAATGCATTCATTCTGTCCTTTACTCTGAATCCAAAACACAGAAATAGTCCTCTGCGACTGATGCCACCACCATTAGCCGGGTCACCCGAACGCGTCATCACTTCCGTGGTCACCTGTCGGTAATGCATGACACTATGCATTTGGTATTATTCATTTAACGGTATAGCGTTACTCTGTAGACATTAGATAATTCCTATATAAATTCATAGGCGTATCTACCGGGGGGGGGGGGGGGGGTAAGGGGGGCGCTAGCCCCCCCACTGAGAAATGTTGGGGGGGGGGGGGCGGAGCCCCCCCAGTTTCGACAGTGGCTATTGTCGGCTGCAGACTGGGAAACTGACTAGTCAGGCAAAGTTTTAGTTGAACACAGCAATAACGTAATTTTGTAATAAAATTTGTCCTACGATTCTGTTGTGACGACTGTCCTCCGTGTGTCATGACCACGCAGTGTAGGCTACCTGCGGTGCGGGCTGCCTATTCCACGCTTATGCGTCTTGCGCTCCAGATTGCAGAGGAGGCTATCGCTCAGCAGGGGCTCTATAACATTACAGCGATCTGTCATGGTTTTATGTTGTCCTGCCTGGCCTGAAATTTATGTAATCCGCGACGCAAATATGGGCGGGAACCAGTAAACGTTTTATAGCCCGATCAAACGCTTTCCTTTTTCAGGAAATTCAGTTTCTTTGAAAACGAATAGCATCACAACTGCCTCATATTCAAGCTGCTGCGAGTTGATGAGTGTGCAGAAGTGTCTAGTACTTTAGATATGCCTAGCCGGGACAGCTAAAATAGATTCCCACTTTAGTCCCCAATTAGCCTGCTTCACTTGGCTTATATATGGTAGCCTGCAGCGATCGTGGCGGCTTTTAACAAGGCGGTGGACTCGAGCACATTGAGAAGCCCAGCTTCCAAGTTTGCCCCATTACTTGATCTACCTCACCAGGGAGATGATCAGCGTCCGCGGTTTTCTGGACTAAGAAGGCTGCCTGCCTGCAAAGGATTGTGTCTGTTCTTAATAATGTTTATTTTTCTCTCTACGTCTCTGTCAGCAACGATGAGTTCACACAGAGTTGTACACGCGCAAAAACAGCTCAGCATCGTTATACTACAACTGAAAGTATCTACCATACACATATGAACCCATCTCGCCCGCTGCTATAAGCAGCCGCTACCAATGGGATTGGTGGGCAGCCTTCTTAAATTACGCTCAGAAAGAGACCCTGCCTTGCTATTCCGAAAAAAAAAATTATTGTTCGGCACAGTAATGTGCTGCTTATTGTGCACACTTCATTTTAACGCCGCGAATTTTCCCAGACTTGTGACGTCGCTTAGCAAATGGAGGCGATTTTATGGAACATTGAAAATTTTTGACGAATAGCGAGGAACCAATGACAAACAATACGCCGTATTAAAAATAGTTCATTATTATTATTTTTTACGCAGTCATGCGTACGTGGTAATTACGTGGTGGATCACTTGCGCGTCACTTGTTGCGTCGTGTTACGAGCAGGTGCTGTGAGCGTGACTCAGAAAATTTCGACCAATCATTAACAGCTAACGACCTATACGGAAGGGAACAATACGGGGTAGTTTAACGTTATAATCGCCCATATTTTTTCAGGGAAAATTTGAGCCTACACAGTTCACGTAGGCTATTTACTTGGGTGGAACCGGAGGGGAGGAGTAAAGGGCCACTTCACTGCTTTTCCGTCCACCCGCCACCCAAGCTGGGAAAAGTAGGAGGGCAAGGAACGACACCTAGTGCATAAATGCGTAGTTATTTATAATGTTATAACTATACACAACCAGCTCAATGTGGTTTGCTTCAGTATTAATCGACTGAACTTGGTCTTCTTCTTAAGAAAGACTTTATATTAGATGGCTCTAACAGTTAAGGAATTGGCACTCGGCTTATCCTGAAGACTTCTGCGAAGTACCTTGCTTTGTCAGCCACATGTTTTTCTTTTTTTTTTTTTTGATACGTGAGAATTTAAGGTACTAGAGTGATAGCAGGTTCTTCATACTCATCGTATCTACAACGCCAAACTAAGACTGGGAAGTTTGCTGATGGAGTGATCAGATGATCAGGTTAAATTTGGGCGTACTTTTTAAACCTCACGGTAATATTTCCAAAATGTTATACACTGCTGTGTTGTCGCGGTATATAGGGTGGTCCAGCCTGCACAATCTGTGCAGATTGTTCCTTGATTTAAAGCAAACTGTTTTGAAAAGCAAGTCATGTGATCAGCTCTATGAATATAAAAAACGCCTCAAATAGTATATATATATATGGCGGACAGAGTGAGCGACGCCAGCCCCCCCACTCGCGAACGAGTTGGTACGCCACTGTATAAATTCAAACTTTTTATTTCCTTCTTGCTTCCTACGAAAATCCATCGTCTAAGGTTGTTTTCCTCGCTCACTTGTGTGTGGGTTTTTTTTTTCTTTTTTATTCGCGTTGACAGAGAATAAAACTATCTGATTTTGGCTCGTGTCCCCTGTGTGCTGTATGTGTGCGTAAGATCAACCTTCCATATTTCACGTTGCTGCGCAGCAGAGGCTTATTATTAGAGTATTTTAGTTTGGCGTTCTTACACTCCGCTCAGCAGCTAAGTGGAGCGGGGGCACGAATGCGCATGCGCCCTACGCTTAGCCAGAAGCGGGCCAGCGGGGCGTCGCTGCCGTTACCGCCAGCGAGGGGTGTCGATGCGCGCGCCCCCACTCGGGTGCCTGCCTTGCTTTCCCGGTGCACGGTGGCTTCAGTTTCGTCTGCACAGCGCAAGCCGCATAGACGAATATTTGTGCTTACTTCGAGTTGAAGGAAAGTGACGCGAAGTAAGCAAGACGGCACAGCTGACGAAAACGACGACGGCGTCCAAACAGATTGGAGCGTATCTGGAATGCAACCTCGCTCACTATCACGTGGCTATCTTCAAGTCAGCACTTTATTTTTACCGGCAACGCATTGTAAGCGCACGACTGAATACTTCGTGAACAAGTGATATATATATATATATATATATATATATATATATATATATATATATATATATATATATATATATACATATATATATATATATATATACATATATATATATATACATATATATATATATATATATATATAATATATATATATATATATAATAAAGAGGTTTATTTGCGGCGACGATACTCGACAGCGACAGTCAAGGCGGGGCCGACTCTGAGCACGAGCTGCGTTCTCTTCGAAAAGAGCCGAAGCTTTGCTGAGCCGAAGAGGGCGACAAGGTGCCCGAGAGGACGACCTATTACCGAGTTCGAACGCTTCGCTACAATTACCCCGGGTACGAAAAGGGAGCCGCCTGGCGACCTAGCAACTTGTCATTATGAGGGGGTCGTGGTAGGGCTTCAGGCGCTCCATGGTGACAATGTCACGCCCTCGACGGCGCATGTCCGAAGATGGTTCTATGGTTTCGATCAGGTAGTTGACCGGGGATGTGCGTTCGACGACATGGTAGGGGCCTTCGTATTTGGGCAGTAGTTTGGAAGAGAGGCCAGTTGTAGTGGTAGAGACTGTGGGGGTCCTCGCCGCCTGACCAAATGACGAGTTGCCGCGCTGCCTCACAACTCAAAAAACATTTATTAGTAAATGAAACGACCAAAAGTTAATCTAACAACTCAAAGTCCTCACGGCCACCACACATGCCATCAACGGTTCAGTTCAGCCCTCGCAACGCCGGCTGTCTACCACACGCGCGCATACACTCCGCAGGTCCGTCGCCAACTGTCCGCGCATCGTGTCGGCGGGCACTTTTGTAGGGCGTCTGTGGGACGCGCGCACTTCTACTGCGCAGCACGTGTCGTGATCGGGTGGAAATGCGCGCGATTCCCACAAGACAGAGCCAAACGAGCGCTCCAGGGAGGAATGTGGGCGCAGAAGTGGTGGTGTCACCGCGAATGCTCTTTTACCGCTCTTGGGTATGCGTAGTGAAGGTCTTGGAGAGCTCACGACACTCCTCAGCAAGTTTGGCTGTGGCAGAAATAGGCGCACATTCAGAGCGATCCGGCTTGTAGGGAAGGATTGTGTCGATTGTGTGCGACGGGTGCCTGTCGCACTATAAGAAAAAGGGTGAGAAACCCGTAGTGCTCTGAGGAGCGGTATTGTAGGCGTACGTGACGAAGGGCAGAATGGCATCCCAATTTCTGTCGTCGGCGGCGACGTACATCGACAGCATGTCCCCGAGCGTGCGGTTAAAGCGTTCGGTGAGGCCATTCGTCTGCGGGTGGTAAGCAGTAGTTTTGCGGTGAACAACGTCGCACTCTTTGAGAATGGCTTCGACGACTTCCGACAAGAAGACACGACCTCGATCGCTGAGCAGCTCCTGGGGTGGCCCGTGACGCAGCATGAATCGGTGGAGCAAGAAGGAGGCCACATCGCGCCCTGTAGTCGCAGGCAGGGCGGCAGTTTCAGCGTATCGCGTGAGGTGGTCTACAGCGACGATGGCCAAGCGGTCACCAGCGGACGTCAGAGGAAGTGGCCCGTACAAATCGACGCCAACGCGTTCAAACGGTCGGTCAGGGCAAGGTAGAGGTTGCAGACCTGCCGGCGACAGGTGCGTTGAAGTTTTGCGGCGCTGACAATCGATGCAGGAGCGAACGAACTTCTGCACGTAGCGGTACATTCCTCGCCAAAAGTACCGTTGGCGAACACGGTGGTAGGTTTTCGATACCCCAGAGTGTGCACACTGCGGATCAGAGTGGAACGACTCGCATACGTGAGAACGGCAGCATGGGCTAGTTGGTGATTTGTAATCGACATATTTGCACAGCGCTGCGAGAACGAGGACGTATGAAAGGACACAACACAGGCGCTGACTTCAACTGAATTTTATTAGAGAAAACGCTAGAAATATATACAGCTGATAACACCAGCACACATCAGCACAAACGCACAGATCTTTTTGCGTCAAAGCCAGATACGTGATTTCCTTTTTGGGTAGGGCAACTGACGGCATGCTTATACAGAGGTCACCCAGCTGTTGGATTTGATTAGCTTCTATGATTTCGCGTGTAAGCTGCTCGCGGTGTTTCGCGACAACGACGCACTTTTAAAATTCTGGTTTACACCCACAATCTCTACAGTGTATGCCGAGATGACCTTGAACAGCTGTGGTGACATGATAGTGATGCTCTTTTAAACGCTCGTTCAAGCATCTGCCCGTTTGCCCAACGTACTTCTTACTATAGCACTGCACGGGCCCGGGCCGGCCCGAAAGCCCGGGCCGGGCCGTGCGAAGCGTTTTTCGGCGGGCCCGGGCTGGGCTCGGGCGTGAAAGTGCGGGCCCGGGCCGGGCCCGGGCTT
Source organism: Rhipicephalus sanguineus (assembly GCF_013339695.2). Taxonomy (NCBI): domain Eukaryota; kingdom Metazoa; phylum Arthropoda; class Arachnida; order Ixodida; family Ixodidae; genus Rhipicephalus; species Rhipicephalus sanguineus. The sequence continues at coordinate 129,224,699 of NC_051181.1, read as the reverse complement.
GAAGCCGTGGGCCTGAGTCGGGCCCGGGCCGGGCCCGGGCTTGAAGCCGCGGGCCTGGGCCGGGCCCGTGCTTGAGGCTGCGGGCCGTGCCGGACTCGGTAAGTTGGGCCTTCGAGCACACGCGAACGTTATGCATTGCATGGTCTAAGGTATACTGTGCCAAGCTGAAGTGACACGTAGAAAGAGCTGGCTCTTAGTAAAGCTTAGCAATAAAAATAGAAAACAGTTGAAGTGCTATATTTTTTCACCTGTATAGATATAGATTGGCACTGTATATTTTCAGTAACGTTTCGTCAGCTGGACCAGACTTTGTCAAAATAACAAGTACATCGTGGTGGGTTTCCTTATAAACACGCCAGATCACGTACGTATATATTTAACAGCACTAACGATGGGCCAGGTCACGGTTGTTCCCATGGGAGGAATAAAGATTTTGGTCTTTTATTTGAGGTTGACACATACGGTACATTTCATTTATATTCCTTGGTATTACTTGCCAAAACCACGATATGATTACGAGGCACGCCGTAGTCGCACCGGATTAATTTCGACCATCTTGAGTTCTCTAACGTGCACTTAAAAATAAGTATATACACGGGTGTTCTTGCATTTCGCCCCCATCAAATTGCGGCCGCCGTGGCCGCGGGAATCCCACCCGCGTCCTAGGACTTAACAGCGAAACAGCTTAACCTCTGAGCTACCACTGCGGGCAAAGCAACATTTCGATGCATGTACACACCGGATTTTCCGTCCGATCGTCCGCTACAAAGCGCACGGCATCATTAATAATCATCATCAACAACTAATATCCTCTAGCGGGCTCGGGTCGGGTCTGGTCATGAACAAGCGTGCCCTGGATTAGTTTAGTAATGAACGCCCGGGCCGGGCTCGGGCTGGGTACGGTCAAGTACGCCCGGGCCCGGGCCCGGGCTTGGCACCACGGGCCGGGGCCGGGCTCGGGCTGGGTTCGGTCATGTACGCCCGGGCCCGGGCCGGGCCCGCGCTTAGAACCACGGGTCCGGGCTGGGCTAGGGCTTCATAAAACGGGCCCGGGCCGGGCCCAGGCCGTAAAATCCGGCCCGTGCGGTGCTCTACTTCTTACCACAAGACAACGGGATCAAGTACAAAACACCCACAGCACATGCTACAAACTGCCTCTTGTGTTTTGTTATGCAAACGCTCCTTCGAGTGGCTTCGGTATTCACGCGCTTACAAAGCATTGATAGTTTTTCCGGAGCTGAGAATACAACTTTAACGTCTACCTTGTCCCATATCTTTTTCAGGTTGTGCGAAATTTTATGCAGGTAGGGGAGCACCGCGACTCGTTTATTATCTCTAGCGGCACAGCTCGCTGGTGCTTCACCTCCCTGTTTAATGGTCCTAAGCATTTTTTTCTGCTACCGAAACCAGCACACGCTCAGGAAACCCGGCACTTGTCAGACGGGAAGCCTGCTCAAGAAAGCTGCATTTCAAAGAGTGGCCGCAAGATTTCCTAAGAGCGTTGGTAAAGCAAAGATTTGCAATGCCCCTTTTTACAAGCTTTGAATGAGCTGACAGATACGGTAGAAGTGGCTTGCTTCCTTGGGGCTCATACTTCCAGCACAGGTGATCGCTAGAAATGCTTAATCGCAAATCTAAAGTCCTTAACGAGGCATCCTGTGGCAGCTCATGCGTCAGGATTAGTGGTGACATGCACTCTTTAAAATCACGTGACGCGTTTGAAACAGTAGCTTCGAAGCCCCTATCGTCACAGTCAAACAGCAAAAGAAAGTCACCGACAAAACGGAAAACTTTCACAACAGTCGTATTGTCGAGGCGGCTATGATGTAGTCGGTCATGATAGGCAAGAAAAATGCCACTTAAAACTGGCGCTATGCATGAACCGATACACACGCCTCTTTTTTGAATGAAAGTGTCTTCGTTCCACGAGGCAAAAGTTGCTTTTAAGTAAAAATTACACCATCTCCCGCTAAAGGGGACCATGAGGCGATGCGAAGCCGGAGCACTTGCACGATCGCGTTCCGTTGGCGTTCGTTGGGCATGCTACCGACCTCGCGTCGTGGAACGCGAAGAGGGACGCTACGCGCGTCGTATCTTCCATCTAGCCTGGCCGTTAATTCTCACAGGGCGAGCGGGGAACGCGGTCAACAGGCGGGCGAGAGGGGGGCAGCGTGGGAGAGGAGAGAGAAGCGGAGGGGACGCGCATGCGCTCGAGCTCATCGCGGCGTTGCGCAGGAGAGAATTTCGGCATGTCTAGCCCGCGTTTCAGAGTAAGAGTGGAAAGGGGGAGGGGAGAGGGAAAGTGGAGAGGGGGAGGGGAGAGAGAAAGTGGAGAGGAGGTGTGTGGAGAGGGCATGCGCATGCGCAGTAAGGGTGGTCACGCCGCACACCACCACCACCACCACCGGATTGAGCTCCGCCTTAAGATACTTCGCATCTAAAAACCGCTAGTCCACACAGCTGCCGCATTCTGGAAAGCAACCGAGCCAAAGTTGTCAGTGCAATCATCAACGCACCGAAGTAGCGTGTCGTGCGGTAAAGAGTAGTACAGGTCCTTGATGTCTACTGAGCAGGCGTTAAGACCCTTGTCGTTCACCGGCCTGCTGAGCGCGTTCACGTCACTGACCTCCATTAAAAAGGCTGGACGGCGCATCCCCGCTCTGCGAGGCGGGCGCTTGTGAAGCCACCGGAAGGTGCCCTGTTTGTCCCGGATGCCGGCGTCTTCTGTGCGTCTCAGTCGCGCAATTCAAATATTCTCGGGTAGCAGCTGTTGTTATGATCGTTTTTATTTTTATTTTTTCAAACTCTGCGATTACGCCTCACTTTAGACGCCGACGAACGCTACACGAAAGATGACAGACGCCGTGCCGACACCGTCCGAATACGGCGGAGTGCTGCAACGTACAAAATGCGTAAAAAGTAATGCAACTTTGAGGTACTTAGGCGTTAAATGTCTTCCCTGACGACTTTTCCGGTCGATTCGTACAGGCAGGTATTTTTTTTTTAAAAAGAAGAGGAAAGCTCTCTTCCGGGACAAAAACGGCGGCTTCCGGTGGCTTCACGCCCGCGTGCTCGATGCGCCATCCAGCTCCTCCTAGTGGAGATCAGTGGTTCACGTAAGCGCTGTTCGGCCTGCAGCTTACGAACGGCAGGGCGGCCAAACACGTTGATAATGGCGCTCTTGAAGTCGGACCACGTCGTAAAATCGGATGCGTGGTTGTTGTACCACAGGCCCGCCACACCCGCGACGTAAAAAAACCAGGTTAGTCAATTTGCCTGCCTCGTCCCATTTATTGGGGACACTCATGCGCTCGTAAATCGCGAGCCAGTCCTCCACGTCGCTACCATCGGCGCCAGTGAAGACTGGAAGGTCGCGAATACGAGGGACACCGGGACATGAGGTCGGTGCAGGCGGGGGCGTTTGCTGGGAGGCGTCTTGAGGCATGGTAGGCGGCAGGGTACGGGATCGAAGAGCCAGGGGCATCGAATGAGGGCCGAAGTTGTTGTGAAGGTCCAGCACTCTCCACCAAATTATAAAGAGGCTTATTAGCGGCGACGATACTTGACAGCGACAGTCGTTGGTTGGTTGGTTGGTTCCTCAATACTTTTGAGCAACCCACCCCGGAGGATAGGCCATGAAGCGGACGGTGCCTTTCTTAGGAAACTAATTCACTTACTGAAGCGACAGTCTGTTTGTTTGTTTGCCTTAAGGAGACTGGCTCATACACACGAGGGAGACGCCGCAGGCGCCGAACAGTGTGGAAGGAAAATATCGGCTCCCGCTTTCAACATCTGTTTCCGCCAGTTAATCAATGTGTGTCATTGGATGGATTACATCAATCGACGCATAACATCGAGGAGAACAAGGCTACATCAATTTTCTACGGTGGGTGAACTTTTCGCCATTTTACGAGACTTTTTCGTGCCGACCAAGCCGTACTCGAGGTAGGCCTACGTCGAGCCGGGTCAACGCCACACGGACGCGCGCCAAGTGGCGTTCGTCGGGGGCGAGTGGACGCGCGTTCGACATGCAAGTAATGATGGACGGGGAGAGCATATCTCCTGATGAGTGCACAGAAGAGTACGGGTGGCAAGCAGCAGTTTCCAAGCGAATGGCGACCAAATCCGCTGCTAGCGGGTACTCAGCCGAAGCTGGGCCTAACACGGACGCGGCGTCTAGAACATTTGAGAACGGCAATCGGGTCAAGAACAGGGTCGCCAGGGCCTCCCGTATGCCCTACATGCCTAAGGATCACTTCAAGATCATCCTACGACCACGAGGCGGCATCAATATTAGCAAGATGGGTTCCACCAAGGTAGGCAAAGCCATCATAGAAGCTGCAGGGCTGGGGTCGGACCAGACGGCGTCAGACATCATCTGCCCGAATGTCAGCCAGAACGTAATGGTGGCGAGTACACCGGAACGAGAAAATGCTGAGAAGTACGTGAGAATCAGATCAATAGACCTGGGCGGTTGCAGTTATGAGATCAACGCCTACGAGGCTGCACCAGACGATACGTGCAAAGGAGTGATAAGAAATATTGACGTCGCCGACGGGCCGGCAGAGCTTGAGAGAAATATTGTCAACCCGAGAAACCCCTTGGCGCTCGCCGCTAAAAGAATTAAGAATACCGGCACGGTGATCATCGCCTTCGACGGTCACAAGGTTCCAAATTTCGTCAGGTACGGCCCGATCCTGGTGAAGTGTTCGCTCTACAAGAAAAAGATCGATATATGTTATGCTTGTGGCCGGCTTGGTCACAGAGCTGACGTGTGCCCGACCCCGGAGGAGACCGTGTGTAGAGGATGTGGCGCGATAAACGTGACTAAGGAACACAGGTGCCAACCCAGGTGTGAACTGTGCGGTGGTCCACACCCCACGGCGGACAGGATGTGCAGCCAGCGTTACACAATTCCATACGTTGTCAGAAGAAGAAGAAGTGAAAGAGCAATGGCAGCCAACGTTGAAAAGGAGCAAGTCGACAATCCGCTGAACCTGCGCTCGTCCGAGCTGCACTCCACGGCATCAGCTCCAGTGGACGACTCGAAGCCAACAGCAGCATCTCGCGGCAGGTCCAGGTCTCGAAAACACTCCCGATCCAGAGGAAGGAGTGCATCCAGATCGAGAGGACGGAGTGCATCCAGATCCAAATCCGTGGTGCGGTCTGGGCATCGGAGTCCATCGATCAACCCCAAATCCGAAGGAGGCAGTGGTTCCACGTGGGCCGACAAAGTCAAGGGATCGGCAATGACGGACAAGACGCCACCTACCAGAGGACAATCTTCCGACAACAGACGACTTGCCTGGGCCGATGGTGCGCAAACCGAACCGGTAAGTGCCATGCTTTGCGACCCACCCCCAGAGCAAAGTAGGGAAATAGAGAGGCTCAAGAAAGAAATGAAGAACTAAGGGAGATGAACAAGAATGTGCTTGCAGAATTAGCAGCAATTAAAAAACTTTTAAGTGAATCCAAGCGGACCGAGAACATAAACAACACGCAAAAGGAAACACCAGTTCCCGCGCCTGCGGGTGATGGGGCCATGTCGGCCAAGTGCAGAGCTGTTGAAAGTAAGCTCAAGAATACTGAAACGCACATAGAGGAAATGAAACAAACACTAGCCTCATTTGCAGATAACATGAAAATGATCATAGACAGCGTCTCACAGTTAACGATGAGTGTGGGACAAATGCAGAATACATTAAACGATCCCAGGGAAGGGCTTAAGGCATTTAGCGAAAGAGTGAAAACTCTTGAAATGATGACTATGTCCGGCAATGACAGAACGCAGTGTGGACCATCGTTCCTCACAGCCCCCATGATTCCCCAGGCAGGGGACACGAATATCCAATATGGCTCACACTAAAAGGGAATTTCGAGTGTGGCAATGGAATTGCGGGGGGTACAAAAACAAACGTGCCACACTCCAGCAATATCTCAGATCACTACAATCTAAGCCGGATATAATTGCACTCCAAGAAACTGGGTACGGCTACGTCACGCTCACTGGGTATAGGGCTATAGAGTGCCAAACGTATGGTAGAGGCTTATATGTGCTTGTAAATAAGCAGCTGACACACATCTCTCATGATCTGGGCATTCGGGACACGAGCTTAGAGTATCTCATGGTGGAGGTATTAGTGCCGGTCTCATACAAAAATCAAACATGCAACAGCTTATTCGTCCTCAACATTACAGTAACCCGAAGCACTACAAGCAACAGTTCAAGATAATTTTCGAGAAAGCTACTAAACTCGCTGAAGCTAGGCCCCGAATCATATTAGGGGACTTCAACGCTGCTCATGAACTCTGGGGATATACTGCGACAAACCCCAAAGGCAGAAATCTATGGCATCATGCGGACGAGCAAGACATGGTCTTGATTACGGATAAAGGGTATCCCACAAGAATCGGCAATTCAGTCTGTAGAGACACCACACCCGACCTAACCTTTGTCAAGGAACGTAGAGCATGCCATATGGACAAATACCGGTCATAACTTCGGCAGTGATCACTATGTTCTCGAGGTTAAGCTGGAGGTTGAGAAAGGCCGCACTCGAGAATTTGAGGTTGTTGACTGGGATGTCTTTCGCAGAATTAGAACGCAAAGCGGACCAAATGCTGCCAAACCAAGCCTCAAAGAGTGGTGCGAATCTATCAGGAATGATATCAAGGCAGCCACCAGAAAGCTTCTCACTGACGCTAATGTGGAGGCCATGGATTCTAAACTAGCCCACCTAATAGAAGCAAGCAGGCCATCACTAAGAAATGGCGGACTCAAAGGCTCAATCGTAAACTAAGGAAGAAAATAGCAGAACTGAATAAACAAATCGAACAGCACTGCAACAACCTATGTAAGCAGCAGTGGGATGAATTCTGTGAAACAATTGATGGGCAGATCAGGAACGGCAAGGCATGGAAACTCATTAAGCACCTCCTAGACGAGCAAGGCACCAAGTCCAACCAGAGACACTGCCTTGCCCGGGCCATACACATAGCCCTTAAAAATCAAGACATTGAAACAGTTACTAAACAACTCATAGACAAATACCTACCAGTCGCTAAGGAGCAAGAACATTTTCCACGATCGGAATACCGGGGAGCCCCTCAGCCAGAGTTGGATCGACCCTTCACCTTATCTGAAATCAGAAGGGTGCTGAGTGAGTTAAACAGAAAGTCTGCCCCTGGCCCAGATGGCATCACCAACAAGTCACTCAGGAATCTCGACGAGCCCTCTATTGAATCACTGACCGATTTTATTAACGAAGCATGGAATTCGGGGAAGTAAACTTTCTCAAGTCATACTAATACCGAAACCGGGTAAACCTCCAAGTCTAGAGAACTTGCGGCCAATATCGCTAACATCATGTGTAGGAAAGGTTGCCGAGCATGCAATCCTCAACAGGCTTAAGGATTACTTGGAGGACAACAACATATACACCCACAATATGCTAGGCTTCAGATCCTCGCTATCTACTCAGGATGCTATGAAGCAGATTAAACATGACATTCTGGACGGGACTCTAGAGATACCAAAGCCATCCTAGGACTAGACATGGAGAAAGCATTCGACAACATCAGGCACAAGTATATCCTTCAAACGATAGAGGAAATTGGACTTGGATCGAAAATGTATAATTACATAAAATCTTTCTTAGGAGCCCGTACAGCGAGGTTAAGGGTAGGAGACACCAACTCAGATGTGGTTCAACTCGGTGATCGTGGAACCCCTCAAGGCTCGGTGATCTCTCCCGTCCTCTTCAACCTGTGCATGATCGGCCTGTCCAGGAAACTGAGCAATATCAGCAACATTCACCACACCATCTATGCTGATGACCTTACTATATGGTGTACTGGCGGTAGTGAAGGACAGGTACAGGATGCACTTACAGAAGCGGTGCAGACAGTGGAGGAATACTTGAGGCCCACTGGTCTCAGGTGCTCCCCACACAAATCGGAGTTGTTACTTTATAGAAAAGAGAAAGGGGGGAGACCTAAGGGCTGGAAGCCACTATCCGAAAGTGACATACATATACTGACCGAAAACGAGGTTAATATACCCAGAGTCGACACGATGAGGGTACTCGGCTTTTTTATAGATGCCAATGGCAGGAATCACACGGCACTCAAGAAAATTATCTTCAAGACAGAGAACGCATACCGGATGATCAGACGACTTGCAGGGAGACAAAAAGGCATGAAAGAGGACAATCTTATCAGGTTGATCCACTCTTTCGTGTTATGTCATATTTCATATGCGGCTTCCATGTATAACTGGACACAGACCCAATTAAAGAAGCTAGACGCAGCGATCAAGAAAGTCATCAAGAGTGCACTGGGTCTCCCACTTCGCACCAGCACTCAACAATTGCTCAAGTTAGGGGTACACAACACGACTAGAGAAATTGCGGAGGCTCAAGAAAGGTCCCAAATAGCAAGACTCTCTACAACTTGCACGGGGAGATCGATTCCTCAATAGAATCATGATCAACCCTGTCATCGACCACGAGACATACACTAAGGTACCACAGAACTTTGCTGAGAGCATCATCGTAGCCCCGTTGCCAAGAAATATGCACCCCACCTTCAACGTTGCCAGACGGGTAGCCCGGGCTAAGGCTTTATTGCAGAAGTTAGATAAAGGAGGCAGGGGGGCTTGCTTTGTCGACTCAGCCACATATAAAGACCGAACTAAGTTCGCCGCGGTAGTAGTAGACCACCAGGGCAGGTGTACCAACTGCGCCACGGTTTACACTTCCAAACCGGAAATCGCTGAACAGGTTGCCATCGCGTTGGCCCTGACGGATGATCGATACACCGAGATATACAGTGATTCAAAACCAGCCATCAGAGCCTTCAGCAGGGGCAAGATCGCACCACAAGCAGTTCGAATTATTAATAGTAAACAGGCCATTGATACACATTACATATATTGGTTCCCAGCGCACCTTGGATCATCGATGACATTCCCATGAATCCAAATGAATCGGCCAACAGCGTTGCCCGCGAACTTACGGACCGGGCCGCTTTTACATATGGCTTTGATTCTGCTGGATTCGAAAATCAACAACGGGATACGCCCACGACATATAATGAAATACTAAACATTACTATTTGGGGAGGAGAGAGTTTCCACCCCTCACAGTAGACTAAACAGAGCAAAGCGGTCACACTTAGACAATTACAGACACAGTCTTATTACTCACCAGCACAGGCAAAAGCATGGTACGATATAAAAGATATGGATGCTGTTTGCAAGGCATGCAAGAAAGAAGTATGCACACTTGAGCATATGCTCTGGGAGTGTGGGTCGCTTGGCCCTGGCATTTCCCGGGAACGGTTTACAGGGATGATAAAGTCTCACGACCATATTCCCCAAGTCCTGGCTGTCCAGTACGCCCATGACAGGGCTGGGAGGCTTGACCTCCCAGTCCCGACGTGGGATTAGCCAGGCAGGTGGCAACACCCTGTACAGGACGTATAAATAAAGTTATTTCCATCCATCCATCCATCCATCCATGTTGTCACGTCATATAGTGACGTTATCTGATACCGTTGCTGGTTGAAAGGTAGGCCGATACTGGAGGTAGTGAAACACCATGCAGGAGAGGTACAGCGCTTAGAAGAAATGGGGGTGGGGTGGGGGGGGGGGGGGGGGGGGGAGTGCAAGCAGAATCTCGAGCCTTAGGGAATTGTCGAATTTATATACAAGTGCAGAGCTTTATTGTCAGCTGCGGCAGTCCCTAGAACGTTGATTTCAGGCGGCATCGGCATGGAGTATTTCATATTTCTATAGCGTTCATCAACGTCTGGCAGGCGTATGCCGCGTCCAGCGAAACGTGTACGTGGCATCAAATTTGAGCAAAGTAGGGATTTTACTCCTGTCCGCTATCCTCCACGCCTGCTTTACATCTTGTCCTACAGAGAGCTTTCATTCAACCAGAACGGGATTCAGCGAAGCCCCCATTGAAAGTGTTTGGGTACAACGCATTCCAATGTGTTCGAATCCAGCACCGCAAAAAAAAAAAAAAAATTATTGACATGACAGTTTTCTCAACTATGCAAATGCACTGCAGCACAGAAAAACAGGGTACCGTCCATGAAGCCAAATGTTAATGGTCGCTAGCTACACGTAGCAATAAACAACCTGGAACAACATGGAAGCTATGGCGCAGCCCATCGGGCAAGGCTACTGTCCGACTACGAATGGAGCCGAATGTTAACGGACACTTAGCTGCACGTAGTAATAGATAACCGTCAAGATTACACTACTCATGCAAACGGGTGTACAATCAAATACATTACAAATATTAGTAATTTTCGAATCGATTGTAAAACTGTGATAAAACATTGTGCCTTCGGCACTGACTCTTTAAGCTATAATGCTCGTTATACGAACTTGATGTGTAATCATAGGTAAAAACAGCACAAACGAAACGAAACACAAGGAAGACACGGGACAGAGTGCTGACCAACTAACAATGTTAGTTGAAGTCAGCACTCTGTCCCGTGTCTTCCTTGTGTTTCTTTTCGTTTGTGCTGTTTTTGCCTATGAACTATATGCATCACCAACTAGCCTGCGCCATGGGTACTGGCCATGGGTACTGGCAAGTACCCATGGCTGATGACGCTCGACCGAAGACAGCCTTTGTCACGCCCGACGGCTTGTACGAGTTCAACGTCATGCCGTTTGGTCTCTGTAATGCGCCCGCGACCTTCGAGCGCATGATGGACACCATTCTGCGCAACTTGAAATGGCACACGTGCATGTGTTACCTGGACGACGTCGTCGTCTTCGCTCCGGACTTCTCCACGCATCTCCAACGTCTGCGGCATGTTTTAATACGTTTGAGCAACGCCGGCCTCCAACTGAATCTGAAGAAGTGCCGATTTGCGGCACGGCAGCTGACAATCCTCGGCTACGTCGTGTCCAAGGACGGAATCCTTCCCGATCCGGCCAAGCTTCGGGCCGTGGCCGAATTTCCCAAACCTACGTCCGTCAAAGAACTGCGCAGTTTCGTAGGACTGTGTTCATACTTTCGACGCTTCATACGAAACTTTGCCACCATCATTTCGCCGCTGACGAAGCTCCTTGGAAGTAACGGACCCCTAAATTCGTGGTCGTCCGAGTGTGACGACGCGTTCGCAAAGCTCCGTCGTTTGTTGACGTCTCCTCCCATACTACGCCACTACGACCCTACGGCCCCAACGGAGGTACACACGGACGCCAGCGGTGTAGGCCTCGGCGCTGTCCTTGCGCAGCGCAAACCAGGGTTCCCCGAATATGTCGTGGCACACGCAAGCCGTACGCTTACTAGGGCCGAGACCAATTACACCGCCACGGAAAAGGAGTGCCTGGCGATCATCTAGGCCCTTACAAAGTTCCGACCTTATTTGTATGGTCGCCCATTTGATGTCGTCACCGATCATCACGCACTATGCTGGCTGTCGTCATTGAAGGATCCCTCAGGCCGTCTCGCCCGCCGGGCACTTCGCCTGCAAGACGACATCCGCGTGCAGTACCGCAACGGACGCCAGCATGCTGACGCCGACGCCATCTCGCGCTCCCCCTTGCCTGACGACAATGCCCCCTGCTCAGTATCTTACATTGCTGTTTCCTCCATCGACGTTCACACCATCGCTACCGAACAACGCAAGGATAAATGGATCGCCTCGCTGATCGACCTGCTCACTGATCCGTCGGCAACACCATCCACTCGCGCGTTGCCTCGTCAAGCCCACCATTTTGCCATTCGTGACGACCTATACTGCGAGAAAATATTTACATTTGCATGATCGAGAGCCAAAATGAAAATGAGCGCGCCAGTGGCATGACAAATTTATCTGTGCCGAACGAGCATTAGCGGCTAATTCCGAAGGATCTTATGACAATTTTTCATGATCGCTGTCGTGATTTTTCATGATCGCTGTCGGCGCTAACACGAACGGTACAAGATGTACGTCAGATGACGCCTTGCTGTGACGTCAATACTAACATGTGACGTCACATGACAGAGTCGCTGGATGAAAGGTGGGCCGATATCGGAGGTTGTGGAACAACATGCAGGCGAACCACAGATGCTTGACGCATTTCCAGCACTTAAAAAAAATTGGAACAAAATCCGCAAAAAAATCTTATTTGGGAGTTGCCCATGTGATGTGTAAGTGTAGAGTTTTATTGTAAGTTACGGCCGTCACCAGAACGCTGTTTTCGGGCGACATCGGCATGGTGTCTTTCTAGCGTTCATCAGCGCCTGGAACAGAAAGCGCATGCCGCGGCCAGCGAAACGCGAGTTTGGCGTGAAATTTTCGCGAAGTCTAAATTTTGCTTATGTGCATACAATCCTTCATGTCGGCTTTACATGTCCTAGAGAGGGCCTTTTATTCTGCTGCTGCGAAATTCAACGAAGCCTTCGTAAAAAAAAATCACAGCATATCCACGGAGTGAATGATGATGAGTGGGCGAAGCTGCGGAGGTTCACAGGTAAACCGTGAATCTTCCGTGAATTCTGCCCAGTACATCATCACCGACGTGAGATCGGGCGCGTTTATACTAAAGGTTCGATGAGTTATGACGACTTGCAGCTCACTTTAATTTTACATGTACGCTGTGAATTTTCATTTGTTTAGAAAACCAATGCTTTAGAAAACATCTGGCGTCTTTCGTTAAGCAGCTGGCGTATTTTCGTTTTGCTTTAGAAACATCTGGCGTTCTTTCGTTTTTCTTTTACAAAACATCTGGCGTCTTTCGTTGGTTTATTTCATCAATCAACGGCGTTTTGAACAAAATTTTTATTGTTTAATCACGCACAGGAGAAATCTCACCAGGCACTACCTTGGAGGTAAAGAATGGCTGCTAATGGGAATGAGAGACAGAAGAAGTCGGCTTTTAGCTAACGCTGCGAATTTTTTATTGTTCAACAACGCACAGGAAAAATCTCCCACCGGCACCACCTTGGAGGTCAAAGCGTAAGACTGGTTACTCACTACGACTACGACTACGAGGGACGAACGGGTGCCGCCTTAAGGAGCTTCGCCCCTAAAAGCCTTCTCCTTTTGCATTTGTTCCTCACCGCGTGTACAACGCATTCATATGTTTCAGACATACTGACATTCCGCAAGCGTGGGTGTGTATACTCAGCGGTTAAGACACTTCCTTTAGGAGCGTGGGGACCTTGGTTTAAACCCAGAACAGCCAAGAAACACTTATTTTCTTTTATGCATTTGTTTATTTATGCCGATGATCGACGTCATAGAGGCACGGACGGACGGTCAGTTTTATCGCAGAGTCGGCATAGAAATTCTCGCACATTTAAAACAAATAGACAAACTTTGCACCAAGGTGATGTAGATCGAAGCGATGTGGACGTAATACATCAGCACCCCTTTCAGGCGAGGCGAAAGGTACGTTGACTCCTCTTGTAACGAAAAAAACAAAACACACACACATTATATATATATATATATATATATATATATATATATATATATATATATATATATATATATATATATATATATCAGGAGTACCTTGGGAGGCTGGGTGGGTGCACCACACCACTGAAGTTTAATTTTGAAGACGACGTCTTCCTGGGCTTTTTAACATACCTTACGTAACATTGTAACATTTCGACTATGAATTCAATGTTTGCTGATCGCACCTCGAGTCGTCTCCAGTAGAGACCCTCATTAGGTAGTTACCGCGTTTACCCGCGTACTGCAAGCATTACTTAACATTGGCTAAGTGCATGGTGTACACTGTTGGCTATCCGCTGTTATAAGACAGCTTTAGAATAGGGTCCGTAGCGTTAGCGTTCGTTGGATACGATACGTATATTTTCGCAACTTATCGTGGGTACTCAAGAGGATAGCGTATGACGCATGCACAGCGGCGAAAAACGCTAACGCAAAGCTCTGCGTACCCTGCTGCCTTTACATCAACATGGTCTTAATGGATTAGCAATACGTTTTGTTGGGCTAGTTGGTTCATGACTTCTGAAGGAAAAAAAATTGTAGCGCAAAGCAACACAGTCCCGTCCTCTCTGTCTGTCCGTGTGTTGCTTTGCGCTACAATTTTTCTTCCTTCAGAAGTCTTAATGGAGTCCAATGATTCCAATGATTGAGTTGCCTAAGATTTCCTTAAACTGGCGTCTTATACTCAACGACTGAGAAGCGTATATCGGTGAAAGAGGGGCGTACACTACGTTAAACACGCCTGAACTCTACTCGGCACGACCCCACGGTGACAATGACCTCGGCATGCAGTATAGCACTTTGTTGCACACGTATTAACTGCTGCGCACTTGCGGTGAAACTGTGACATTTTTTAGGGGCGAAGCTCCTTAAGGCGGCACCCGTTCATCCCTCGTAGTCGTAGTCGTAGTAGTAGTGCGTAACAAGTCTTACGCTTTGACCTCCAAGGTGGTGCCGGTGGGAGATTTTTCCTGTGCGTTGTTGAACAATAAAAAATTCGCAGCGTGCGCGTTAACTAAAAGCCGAATTCTTCTGTCTCTCATTCCCCATTAGCAGCCATTGGCATGTTCCAGTAGGAAACGTTAGTAGAAGTAGAAGTGTAAGTGTTAGCTAAAAGCCGACTTCTTCTGTCTCTCATTCCCATTAGCAGCCGTTGTTTACCTCCAAGGTAGTGCCTGGTGAGATTTCTCCTGTGCGTGATTAAACAATAAAAATTTTGTTCAAAACGCCGTTGATTGATGAAATAAACCAACGAAAGACGCCAGATGTTATGTAAAAGCAAAACGAAAGAACTTCAGATGTTTCTAAAGCAAAGCGAAAAGACGCCAGCTGCTTAACGAAAGACGCCACATGTTTTCTAAAGCAATGGTTTTCTAAACAATGAAAATTCACAGCGTACATGTAAAATTAAAGTGAGCTGCAAGTCGTCATAACTCATCGAACCTTTAGTATAAACGCGCCCGATCTCACGTCGGTGATGATGTACTGGGCAGAATTCACGGAAGATTCACGGTTTACCGATGAACCTCCGCAGCTTCGCCCACTCATCATCATTCACTCCGTGGATATGCTGTGATTTTTTTCTGACCTCTGATCATTTCTTCTCTGATTGCAGATGACAGGCCACGAGTTAATGCCCGCATAACAGCCATATGTAAACGTCTAATCAGCTATGCGACTCCCGTTCGTGACCGTGCACGCGTCGCAACCGCCGCGCAGGGCGTTCGCACTGCGTCTGAGCGATCACGAGCCGACGATTCTGCAATGACAACCATAGGAGTGCGCACGTGGAGGGCGGGGCGGCCGCCCCCCTAATCATCTAAAGGGGGGCGCCAATTCTGTTGACTCATACCTTTGCTCAGTCGGACTTTTCACGTCATTTTTCTTTAATGCGCAGGGTTATGGCTACGCACGTATTTTATTTACGATAATGCGACCAAGGACCTCTGATGTTGCATTCCAAGAACTGTTTACTTCCCGTCTTTACCGCCGGAAAGCGGGGGACCAATGGGAGGCCATTGAGAGAAGCACGTGATCGCTTCACTTTCTTTTTTTTTTTTTGCATACATTGCGGAGCTCGTTTTACTTTCGGACTCGATCAGTGGAGGGCGGGGGGGGGGGGGGTGCATTGCGGTGAAAGTTGCCCTCCTCCCCCTAATGGGGAACCCTGCTACAGTTCTAGAAACGCCGCTCTTCCAGCTTTCGCTGTGACTGTGCTGCGGTTTCAGCGCAGGCCTGGCGTTTTTTTTTTTTGCGTTAGAAGGTTTTCTAGAAGGTTTAGAAAGTATTCTAGTTCATAGTGCGCAAGCCTGAAAAACGTCACTCCCGTTCGGGTTGTGGCCTTCACTTCGGTCGCCGCCTACACGTATTCGCGATCGGATATTTGCACTGCGTCACCATCCGTGTGTGCCTGACCTGACCGTGCGGAGGCATTGTCGCGCATGCACTGAAGGGTGGGATCTCTCGCGTGTACTTGTGTACTATGGTCCGCTCAATTGTGCTGACATAACGCATCGTCGACGCAGCTCAGATTAGCTCAGATACGCCCGGTGCGCGCCCTGGCGTCACCCGATCGCACCGTATGGCATGCCACAGATGCGACGTCACCCGCTCGTCAGAACGTTGCGCCTGCGTTCCGATCGGCCGCGCTTGGTCGTTCCGCGGTTGCAACAGTTGGAGGAAACGGTAACATACCGATATCGTGTCTGTATATGTATGTATGCATGTATGTATGTGTGCGTGCGTGCGCGCGCGCGCGCGCGCGCGAGGCTGTAGCTGCGGGACGCATCGTATACGTGGAGGAGGCTTGCTCCCGAAAAGTACCCGCTTACGAGAGTATTTTTGTCGCGCTGGCAATATTACGATTAGACTCACACGCCATCGCACCGTGTGTATTCGAAGGGACCTCTTATTTTCAGCGTATATAAGCAAAGCACCTCCACCAAACGAACTAAATACGGCGATGCACACGTGTCGATTGCTCTCACTCGCACGTAAGTACACGTGATCTTCGTAAAGCCAACAGCGTATACATCCTCTGCACCTTACGCGACCGCGGTATAGAGGTGTACAGTACGCCGGGGCTTGCGCATAAATGAAGAATGCCAAACGGGAAAGTGAAATCCACTCCGCTGCGGGATACGTACAGATAGCTTGCACGTGACGTCATCGAAGCAGCTTCGTAACGTACATGGTTCTCCAACATGGCGGCTTTGATGACGCAAAGGCGACAATCATATTGCGGATAACCCGCTTCAATGCGATAACGACGCAGTCTGAACGTTATTGGCCTGTGTGCGTCAATAACGAAAGAACCTGCATACGATGTACAGATAACATTAACATGACGTCACGAACTTCGCGTCCCCACCATGCTGTGCTCCAACATGGCCGTTTCAGTGACGTCAGTGCAAGCCATCTAACGTTTCCTGGCTCCAGGTCACGTGACGAGGCTTTGCAGCGAGAATGTGCTGTTGCGAACGCGCCTGCGGTGTTCGGTGACGATGTTCGGAAAACACAGCGTAGGTTAAAAAAAGAAAAGAAGAAAAAAAATACACAAGGCACAGAGTAAGCGAACCTGTTGCGCACCTGCTGGTGCGCGAGGCGAGACCAGCGCGAGTGTCACACGCGGTATATATAACGGTGTATGCGAATTCACTTTCGTTTTCTTTCAGTATTTTTTTTTTTCATCTTTCTTTCCTCTCGGTTTTGATTGCGATAAGCGCGTGCACAGATGTGAAACGACGCGAGAGATTGATTCCAGCGGTCGACCCGTTGCCCTGACACACTGAACATCCCAATCCGCGGAACTGTTTATCAATTTATTATAGCCCGCCATAAATGAGAAAGCAGGAATATAACAGCGAGCGACGTCAGAGAGCATGCGGGAACGCTGCTGCGCGCCGTTTTCCGTGTTGGCAAAAGAAACAAAAGTTGAACGATGGAAAAGCTGAGGAAGTTTATAGCGGTTCGTAGTATAGAACGACAAGTAAGACTCGGGGGCAACATTCGTACTATAGTGGCGTGAATGTTCTCCTAAAACTGAGATCAATGTCTGGGGCACGAAGTCTCAGTGGTGTATATGTGACGCTAGCAATGGGAGCCCAGCGTGAGATTCCTCATCAGACGCGAAAATTGACCATCGGCGCCGTCGGCGTCAGTACGAGTGATGCAAAAATCATCTTCACATGATGACGTCACAGACCGCCACAGTTCGTGACGTCACTATATGACTTCACATAACATAACGACGCATGATGACCGCGCCACTGCTTGGACATTTGAGCAAGCACAAACTCCGGCGTAACCCAAACGACCTTGACAGTGAAGCCTCACAAGCAAACTACACACTAGTTTATGGACGGTTCTCATTGCCGCCATTAGAGCTGTGCACGGGCCGTATTTCCGAGCCCGAGCCCGGCCCGGGTCCGCTGACTTTGTCGAAGGCCCGCCCGAGCCCGACGGCAAAGGGCTGCGAGCCCGCCCGGCCCGGCCCGACGTACGAAAACACAATCCCGGGCCCGGCCCGGCCCAGCTTTTTGAAAAGTTCGCTGCGAAAACAAAACACCGTTTTCCGGTAATTTGGCATTTTATTGAGCATATCAAGTATGATCAAACGATACACGACGAACAGTCTCTAATAGAGACTGTTCGCGGCACTTTTGCTATACAAGTAGACGGCCTTATGCCAGCAACAGTGGAGTTCGCTCGCGAATGCCGTCACGTGTATGGGGTATGCCCATGCAAGCGTCAGCTTGCACGAAGGCGATCTACGTCTGGTCGCTGTCGCGTGCATTTTCACTCATATGGGATTTGGCCCTAAATCTAACGTGGAACAGACGAGTGGCGCCGTCACTAGCTCAGGTGGTGTTACTTCTCTGTTTGTCGGAGTGCAACAGAGGCAGTGCTTTACCTGCTACCATTTTGTTTAAAGTAGCGAATGGAAAGGAAAAGCGGTAAAGGGCGGTCGCGGAAAAGGCGCTGTATGCGTGCTGGAAAACAATTCGCGCTCATTCTCTATATTTCGGGCTTGAGTCGGGCTTTGCACCGGGTCCGAGCCCGGCCCGATAAAACTCCAAGTAGCCCGAGCCCGGCCCGGGCCCGAGGTGATAATACGTCGGCCCGCCCGAGCCCGGCCCGCGGGCCGGGTCGGGCTCGGGCTTTCGGGCTACCCGGAGCCCGTGCACACCTCTAGCCGCCATATTGGGCTGCAGCATTGCACTTTTCGTATCTTTAACAACTAAACGAACAGTGCTGCGCGCATGCGCATGAAAACTTGGGTTGATGCAGTCGATGTTTCATGGATTCAAGTCGCGATGTACGAAAATAGGAAAATATTCGCTTAACAGCCCAAAATGGCGGCGCCCATATGTCATGTAATTAGGACTCTCTGTTGGGCTAGTTGGTAATATGTCATCTTGAAAATTAGGCACAACTATTTCTGGGGTGTGGCAGTGAGTACGCGCGTGTAGCGTTACAGCCGGAACGCTCCCGTCACCTCCTGCAAGCCGGCCAGTGACACGACCAGCTATGACCGCTGGATACATGATAACAGATTCCGCATGGCACTGCTTCACATCGTACACAACAACGGTGTTCACGGCCCACATCTAATACACATATACACACAAAATATTACGCCTTAAGGGCAAATCTGTGTCGTAATAAAAAAAGAAACAATGTGTGTGTGAATGAGGGAGTGCCAAGTGGCGCCTAATTTTGAAGATGTCTGATGTAAAATTGCCTATACATCATTTTACACTCGAAACAATTCCCACTCGGCTTCACAGAGTTCCTCTTTCTTCTTCTTCTTCTTCCGTTTTAAAAGAAACTACCCGAGCGCAACCAGGTGGCAAGCGGCGGCTCCGCCGTCTGCAGCCTGCTGGGGGACGACGGATACGAGACTGCCGCGCCGTATTCCAGCCGGAAAGACAATGGCGAGCCGCCCCGCCGCGCGATTGCGGTGAACGTTTGCCGGCGTCGAAATGCCGTCGTCGTCGTCGCGCCGCCATATCCTCCCGTCAGTCAAACACCCGCCGGCACACACACTCGCACACAATAGCGATTGAGTTACGTCGTTGAGCCGATGCTTCTCTGGCGTGGCATACAGACGCCATGCACGACCCGGCGCGATAACGTCTGCCATGGGACACGAGACGGGACGGGTTCGCCCCGTGTATAACAGCGCTTATTTAGAACGGTGCAGTGAGTGTGCGCTGACGTCACTGAAGCCGCCATGTTGGAGTACCAACAAGAAGGGACGGGACGCGCTGTTTGTGGTGCCACGTTCGTTTTTTCTTTTTTTAATGCAAAAGCCTTAGGTGCCGCATCAAACGCGAAAATTGGCCATCGGCAGCGTCAGTGTCCCGCGGTGTCGGCATCAACACGAGTCGGATGCAAAAAAATCATCACGTGATAACGTCAACATATGACGTCATCGTGACATCACAAATAGGCATGATTTGTGACGTAACCATGGCGTCACATAACGTGGCGTCACATAATGACGTCATCATATGACATCGCCGCTTGGTCAAAGGTGGACCGATCACGGAGGCAGTGCACAACCAGGTGACGTGCAGAAAGCTTGCAACGCATCCGATCCTGGAGGCAGTGCAAAGCCACGTTAGGTGCAAAAAGCTTTCAGGGGTATCAATACAGTCGACTGAGGAGGAAACGAAGAAGATGGCGGCTTTCGCCTTTTAGCCGTTTTAGCCGAATACATAACGGACCCTGTGAGTTCTTTTTTATTGATATGACGTAAGGGGGATGTTAGCGCACAAGTAAGGCGCCGGCTACTCCTTAGCTCTTGAGTGGATCTAGCATACAACACAACAAACAAGCATACGAACAGTGGGGCATGGTAAAAAACACAGACATATGTCAAACAACAACGACCTGCGGTCTAAAGCGTTCTGACTTAAAACGGCTTCTCGGTGTGTCGTGATGTGATGTTATGCGGTAAAGTGCGTGCAGGCTCTTTCCTTATAGATGCACATAGGCCAAAGACGTTCCAGCGGCATCGTTATCGCACTGAAGCATGGTTAACGGCCACGCGATTACCTGCCCAGATGTTATCCAAGCCGCCATTTTGGAGTACCAGTACGTTAAGAACCTGCGTCCACGACGTCACATGCAAACCATCAATAGGGAGTTGTGGGGTTTAGCGTCTTAGCGCAACGCAAAGGCCGGGTTAGCGTCCCCCAATCCTGCTTGCGTTTTTTTTTTTTTTTTGTAAACCCGCCGAGTTCCGACAGTTAGCGTACGCTGTTTCGCTCTGTAGTTGATAATGCGAAGTATCAAAGGGAAAGAAGGGCTATTACTGGACAAGTTTAACTGAATAGTATTGGAAGCAACGCGGTGCCCTTCCGGTTACTCTAATAATAATAATAATAATAATAAATAATAATAAAATTTGGGGACACTTAAGCTTCGCCTTTAAGAGTTGAACGCGATAGCGAAATCCGGCCCCTAGTGCGCACTTCAACCACTAAGTGCATACTTATTAATGTGTATTGTTACAAACACACACGCACGCACGCGCGCGAATTTTACAGGCTTTCGATCTCAAGCAAGAGTCGCATGGCCTCCAAGATATACGCCGCGCGCGGCCCTCTCGGATGCCATGAAACGTCGATACATATTTCTCACAATGCCTCACAGATGGCAGCACGTTATCATGGGTTTGCTGCGTTGGCTTGATATGTTTTCCTCTAGATGGACATAGTTGTCCATTTTTAGAGCAGTTTGAAAGTTCGTGTGTGTATTTAGCGGCGATGGCTGCACTATCCCGGCGTTTTTCGACGTAGTTTGATGGCCTCGCGAATGCGCCTACCGCATGGGCTCGTTTTCGCCGTGACACCTGCCGAACAAAATGCGTCGAGACTCCTTTCACTACATGACATTTATGTAGTGTTTTTATCCGAAGCAGCTGCCAGCAACATCGTGGCTTTGTGGTAAGGCACCTGCTTGCCACGCGAACGGCCCGGGTTCGATCCTCATTGGGACCGAAGATTTTGTCGTTTATTTTATTTGCTATTTTCTCGATTTTTCGCTCACGGATGATTTTTCGCTCACAACCAACGGTGCCGACGCCGACAGCGGAATTTCTGCGACACGAGCTCTCTAACGCTACCGCGTTAAAAAACTCGAAGGCGAAAGCCATCTTTTTTCTCTCGGCCGATGTATTGATGCTGCCCCGCCACCCTTCGAAAGCTTTCTGCACCTAACGTGGTTTTGCACTGCCTCCAAGATCGGAGACACCTCACCTGGTTTTGCAATGCCTCCGTGATCGGATCACCTTTGACCAAGCTGCGATGCGATGTGATGACGTCATCATGTGACGTTGCGTCGCGTGACGTCGTGATGACGTCATAATGACGTCACTAATTTTGTCGATCTGTGACTTCATCGTGACGTCTTCTCGGGATAATGACTGTTGGCATCACTCGTCCCCGAGGCCACGGGACGCCGACGGTCAAATTTCGCGTTTTATGAGGCATCTAAGGCTTTCGCTGCAGCTCACGCAAACACTAAAATGTACTATATATATATATATATATATATATATATATATATATATATATATATATATATATATATATATATATATATATATATATATAGTTACAACCTTAGCAAGAACGATGCATGATGTTCGATTGTTTTTCAAGTGCCGGCAGTAACAAATAGGCGATATGGAAATTTGCGTAACTTTTGAAGGAAGTGTTGATTGGGACGATAAAAAGTCAAGCTCAAGGATGTGTGGTGTTACATCGAAGAGATATTTTATATGCATGGATATCATTCGCGCTCAACTTGCTTTTGAGCAAAGGGTATACCGAACATATTTGTAAATAGGAAAAACAGCGCGAATGGTGACTTATAGCAGAAGCGAAGGAACACACAGGACGAGCACTCGTCCAGTGTGTTCGTCCTGTGTGTTCCTACGTTTGTGCCACGTCTCCCTTCGCGCTGTTTTTCCCATTTGCAAATGTGTAACTAAGTAGCCCAACGAACCACACTTCTGGAATGTTGAACATAACAAAAAATAAATAATGGGGGAGGGGGGGGTGACATACGAGAAACCGGTACGCCATTTACTTAAACCTTGAAGGAAGTCTCATTGCGACGGATGCTGTCCTTTCAAGGCTAGTAAAATTGGTCGAGGTCAAGTTACATAAATGCGGAGTTACAGTCATCGACAAACAAAACGGGAACAAGAAATTACAAAGTGGAACAGCTTTCACAAGCGATAACTCGAGATCGCAATCTCGATACAAGTAAGAAGGTACAACTACACAGATATATATATATATATATATATATATATATATATATATATATATATATATATATATATATATATATATATATATATATATATATATATATATATATATATATATATATATATATATATATACATACACACACATACATACATATATATATATATATGTGTGTGTGTGTGTGTGTGACGTAATCCCATGCAATGTTAATTATCAGGCTGTTTTGCAGCAGAATATGACGTTACTGTTACATGGAATGCGTTGCAGATCTGAACTATGTATTTGTTTATGTATGTTCTATGTATATGTATGATTGGAACTATATGTTATGCATGCATGTAATAACACGGTAGCATTATACTTGTACTTATGTGTTGTCCGGCTGGCGCATCCAGGAGAAGTCAGCTGATAACCTTTTTTTTTTCTCTCTATTTTGACAGCACACAGCTGACGATACGCCGTCAGAGTTCGAAGAAAGACAATGGATTGTCACAGCATGTGCATATATGATGAACATGTTACATGTGCAGCTGCACATTTGTCCATTTTTTCCCCCCGTTAGACTTTCTGACGCGCTCGCAATGACTCATTTTGGAATTTGCAAATGACTCATTTTAGAAGCTTGTAGACGTTAACAAGCAAGTCAGAGAGGAAAGAAGGGATACATAAGGCAGACACTCAGTGGCCTGTTATAAACTTGTAGAATGGGTGTAAAGAGGGAGTAGACACAATGTAGTTAACGAAGCCAGAAAATTAGGTGGCGTGATAAAATTTGCATACGTAGCATGCATAAAACCGCAGTAATTAACACAACAGCAGCTGCACATTGATAGGAGATGTCTTCTTCCGATAGTGGACGTAAGAGATGATAGTGTTATAATCATCATAGAGATGATAACCATGGCGACCGACAACAGATAAAACGTGTTTCCAGCAAGTCTTGTTCATAAGGCGCGCCTACACATTTTGTAATAAGTAATAGTTCCTGGGGTCTTACGTGCCAGAACCACGATATGATTATGAGAGACGTTGGTGGAGGGCTGCGGAAATTTAGACCATCTTGTGTTCTTTAACGTGTACTGACATCGCAATGCACACGGGCCTCTATAGCATTTCGTCTTCATCAAAATGCGACTGCCGCGACCGAGATCGAACCCGTGACATTAGGGTCAGCAGCCGAGCACCGTAACCACTGTACCACCGTGGGGGACTACACATATTATACTAACATAGAAATATGCCTAAAAGAATACACGGCTGTCTTCTAGATATCATGACTAGTTGATTCAGACAAGCTGCTTTTTCTGGGACAAGAGTTTTGCCCGCCAGGTGTATGAATGCCTGCGGGCAAGTGACAAACTTTTTTTTTTTTTCACGAACAAGATGATCTACAGACACAAATACGAGATATCAGTCTTGAGAAAGCACATGAGTAGATTTTCTATAATCTCACTACGCCATAGTCTCAAGGCACATCGCGACTTCGACAAAGGCAAGACGTAAAGCGAAACCACCAGCGTAAGTTTTATTACTACGCTAACGCAGTTACTACAGCTCTGACGAAAAATTAATGACGCGATTGGAAAGGCCAAACGAGAATATCGGCAAGTATACCGTGCGAGCACGCACAAGAAGCGGAGGAAGTGGCGGTGGCGCTCGCACTCACGGATACGACGTGCACGACGGTCATCTGCGACTCGAGACAAGCAATCAGAAACTTCGCCAAAGGATGGATCTCGCGACGAGCGGCCCGAATCCTACGCAATAGCCAACTCCATCGAGTGGTAGATTGTCAAACCAGGCTCATCTGGTTTCCGGCTCACATGGGAGAGGTATCAGAGACTCAACGCAACCTAAACGAGACGGCACACGCCAAGGCGCGCGAGCTCACAAACCGCACCGGCGACCGTCGTCTATGGGGCAACACCAAAGACCGCTTGACCAGCTATAATGAAATTACCAAGGCCTTCTGCCTGGCCCGCCGAACCTTTCCTCAGCCCAGCGACAAGCTGAACAGGACGCAGGCGGCGGCCCTCAGACAACTGCAGACGCACACGTACCCCAACCCCGCACAGTGTAACAGGCTCTACCCGAGTACATACCCGACAAATATATGCAAGATCTGCCACACTGAGGTCGCCACATTAAATCACATGCTCTGGGACTGTGACAAAAATCCGGAAGGTGCTAACTCCGGAACCCTTCCGCCGCGGTGGGCCGCTGCCTTGCGCAGCCCCAGCCTCGGCGACCAACTTTGGGCTGTCCAGCAGGCCCGCGAGGCGGCGGTGAGGCAAGGCCTCGACGTCCCCAAGTGGGAGACCTAAAGCCCAGTCGGCGAAAGCTCTGCCGGACCATCAATAAAGTTGTTACCAACCAAAAAAATGCGATGTTGCGCTCGCAGCTTCCGCAGCGGTGCACGCTTTTAGCGCGAGACGAAAACGCGCGACTTGTCACGTGACTGTCGATCGTCAAGTGCACGGCCCACTGCAGCCGTCAACGAGCTGTAGTCGCTGTGCACAGTTGCATGATGCACGCCGCGCATATGACGCACTGAACCGCGGTGAACGCGCTACCGAATACGCCGTCCGTCGATATCTGTCGTGGAGTGAACTCGTTCGCACGCATGATAGTCGCGTCGAGAGATCGGAGCGATTTGAGATCCTTTTGCGAGCGTTGTTTGGCAAGTAAAAAAAAAAAAAAGAGAGAGAGAACGTTACAGGGTTCACTAGGCATGAATGCATTAAACGCCCGCTATAAAGTGAAACGCTAATTCAGTTCAGGCAGATGAGTTACGGAGCGAAAGCGTCATAAAACCTAATGTGTGAAAAAAAAAAAAATGACGTCCGGCGTGAACACGAACCAATAGTCACGTGACCAAGTGATGATGTCACACGATGTCATCAAGCGATTTTTTGGCGTAATAGTGCGGAAAAACGACAAAAGACGAAAGGGGACCAGCGACAGATCCCTTTCGAGTATTTTGTCGTTTTTCCGCGATATAACGCCAAATACCACGAATCCCAACTAGACCGAACTCCCACCTTCCAAGTCACGTGCAGCCGTCCAAATCATTAAATTGCGTGCGCGAGCGGCGACTTTTCTGCGCGTTAGCGCCATGTGGCGGAGCGAAGTTGCCCACAAAGCGTGCTCAACTGGGCCCATCGTGTGCGTGTGCGTGCGTGCGTGTGTGTGTGTGTGTGTGTGTGTGTGTGTGTGTGTGTGTGTGTGTGTGTGTGGTGTGTGTGTGTGTGTGTGTGTGTGTGTGTGTGTGCGTTTCCCGTTACATATTTAACTTTTCCCTCTCATTCTTTTCTTTGGCAGCGTTCTGTCCCACCCTCCCTTCCCCAGTGCAGGGTAGCAAACCGGATATTCATATTCTTGTTAACCTTCCTGCCTTTCAGTTAACCTTTTTTTTTCTCCCCCCCCTCTCTCTCTCTCTAGGAGTAGCGTACAATCTCCACACACAAAACAACCTACCCTTCAACTCTGTTAAGAGAGCCGTACCATCTGAAGTGCGCTTTCAGCTAATGTTACACAATCCGCTGCGACGTCCGGTGTGGCGGTATACGTACAGAGGCGTCAAAAAGCTAGCCATTCAGCGCGCGTCCCTCGGAAGAAAGTGGTTGGTAGCAGCAGCAGTGCCTTGTAGCGAGGCCTTGCCAAGGCCTCTAAGCTGGCATCCGAGACGAGGCCTCGGGGCGGGTCAAAGACTTCCCCGACGACGACCGTCGACGAGGCCTTCGGAGCGAAGGACGCCTGTCCTTCGTTCGGTGTGTATGCACCGCGCACGCGTACTAGCCCGAAGACCGGACTTCTCAGCCTTATTTCCTCGAGGAAACCACGCGCGTGACGAGAGTATCTTGGCGAGATAATGCGACCGCTGCGAACTCAAGCGGCGGCGTCGATGTCGAGCATTGCGCGTATATCTGCGCATGGCACCGCTGAAGCTTCAACTCCAGACCCGCCACGGTCCCACGGTGGTCTAGTGATTATGGTGCCCCTCTGCTGACCCGAAGGTCGCGGGATCGAATCCCGGCCGCGGCGGTCGCACTTTGATGGAGGCGAAAAATGCTGCTTGAGGCCCGTATACTTAGATTTAGGTGCACGTTAAAATACACCAGAGGGTCATAATTTCCGGAGCCCTCGACTACGGCGTCCCTCATTATCATATCGTGGTTTTTGGGACGTTAAACCCCAACAATTATTAAGGAATGCTCCAGTTGTTCGGCATATAATACAAGCGCCAGCAGCTTCATTTGGTATGGACCTCGTTCTCTCTGTGTGTGTGTGCATTTTTAAATTTAGTGCTGAGATTCTTATGCGCCAGAACCGGTATATGATAATGAGGCACGCCTACGTATACGTATGGTAGAAGGGACTCTGTAATCTGGATTTAAATTAACAATCAGTTTCGTTAAGGTGCGCGAGTCCAGCACGATATAGGTGGGCGTTTTTGCAGTCCAGTCCGCACCGCGATGAGGCCACCGCAGCAGGAACAGAACCCGCGACCTACACAGCTCAGCATTGCGATGATGTATCTATATCCACAGAGGCAAGTTTGAAGAAGACATGTGTTTGCAGCGCGTTTAGACCTGTGTGTAGTTGCGTTGTTTTCGTTGTAAGGATTGCTTTTCTCATGAAGCATTGCTCACCTACATCCCTTCATACAGGATTGAATGTCATTCACGATATCTTTCTTTTTTTTTTACTACTTGCGCACGAAAAAGAACAAACCAAAAGAAGCTGTACAATAATCGTCTAAACTCGACTTATTTGAACCGTTCCGTTTCCGTCCTCTCCGTCGCAAATCCGCTTGCGATGAAAGACATTACGCCGTATCTCGTTACTCCATAATTCCGCAGTATACGAAAGCAGACGACACACACATAACCGGAACCAAACGCCGAAGGCCAGAACGTGCGCATCGTGTTCCCGATTGGCCACTGGTTTATAACCGCAGCTCACACACCGTATTGTCACGTGACTGCAAAACGGAGCACACCACCAGTATCATCGCGTGACTATAGCCACCTTTTGCGGAACAATTCCCAGCAAACGAATTCAGGCTCACGAAAACCGTCTGTGTACCACGCGTGCATGCTCCCATCGGTGCCAACGACCCGTTTTAGGGTTAATTGCCTTCCATCGGCGACCCGTGAACCGTATAATACACTGCGCTCCTATAATCCCCCGGAGGGCATCTTTTCTTCTCCGGGTATAATTGAAAAAAGACAAAATGGCATGATTGCATCCTATCACGCAAGGCGCGCTACAGCGGTCGCCCATTGTCTAAGCCTTGTTTTTAAATTCCATGCCTTTCCGAGTCTCTTCCACCCGTGTATTGTAAATATAACGGGTTAGGGCGGCGATTTCTAACCGCATTCAATTTGGCTCGAGAAGGAACCTTCATTCGCAAGGCATTTTACAAAGTGCAGTTGCATGATAACCGTATGTTTACTGGCATGCTATTACGCATACCATCCGAATGGTTTGGTATTCATGTCTGTGTCGGCCACTGTTCCACATACGTTAACAACAGAAACTGTACTGCCTGAATAGACTGCCGATATTATGCGATCGAGGCCGCGCAAAAGAAGAAAAAAGCTGCGCTTCAACTGTCGTCGATTTGGCCGCAATCTCTCACCTTCATCGGCCCCTAATTCGCACATTTATACTCTGCCGCCACTTGCAGTGCCGCGGAAGGATGAGTCGCTAAAATATATTGTAACGGTTTATGTAATCGTTGTTTATAGCTACTACTCTAAAAGGTAACGCTCCCCTCACTTTAATAATAATAATTGTTGGGGTTTAACGTCCCAAATCCCCTCACTTTTACCATGTAATATTTTACATGACGTTAACCATCTGACCATACTGCTCACGTATCGATATTTTTAGTTTTTGTTTTTTTCTACGCACCATCGATTATTCGATTTATTTGCCCGCTACGAACCTGCCATCCTGACTGTCAAAACTCGGAGAGCACTAGCATATTACAGCTAATCTATAATTAGAAATACTATTAGGTTCTCACCTAAAAGGTTATGTTCTGACTTTGAATTTCTTTGTCGTATTAATACTGTGCAATGTGCCGTTTGAGTTGCGATTCGGTGTGTGTACATGGTGACTTCTTGGCCTCAGCTGCTCAACAGCGCTGCACTATGTACAGGTATATAAATCAATAAAAAAAATATCTGGCATTCCTTAACTAACGCTGGGACGACTTAAGGCGAAAGCTTAATCCATTATCCACACCGTAATCCTCACCTTAATGCACCCCTTAATTCCCACCTTAAGCCACTGTAATTCTTTTCAATTAACTTTGATACTACTCCATACTCAGTGACTTTAGAGCTTAATCCACCTGAAGCAACTGTAATTCACTTTCATTAACTTTAAATAACTTCAATGCACTCTTATACACTTAATTCATTCACCTGAGTATCACGTGACTTTTTGTAACGTTTGCGTTGACACCGACGACGACTGATTTCTCGGCTCATGACATTTAAGGCTTTTCGCCTTAATAAATATGTAACTGAATGTCATGAATGGTTTTCGCCAGAGTGAATGCCAGTCGAGGCCGGATGTACTCGTTGCCGAAGCGCAAGGTCTCATGGGCTTGTCACAAAGACGCGTGGGTGATATTCCATCCCCGCTTCTGTGTTGGTGTTGTAGTTCGGAGAGACCGAGAGCAGCGTTCGGGGCATCGTGCCCAGGTGTGTGGGCCGTGACCCGGTTTTCTTCGACGGAAGCACACGTCGCTCCACTGCGCTCACGTGAACCTTCCGGAAAGAACTGAGTGCCAACGGGTTTTCTGGGGTTGAGAACGAGCGCGAATTATTGTGATCCACTCCTTAGACTGCAGACAAGGCAGTGGGCTTAGACCAAACGCACAGACAGGAACAATCGGTCTGCATAGAAGCCACGGCGACAAACGAAAATCTGCTCACTATACCTGCCTTTGAGATCAATATGTTAAAGGGGTATTGACACAAATTTTTGAGGCTGACTTTACTCCACCATAGAAATCCCCTTTGTGAAGCAAGGGCGAAGCAAGACTGAGCAAATGTGAAGCTCAGTAAATGCTGATATTTCATTTTGACATTAAAGTCAATTTCCGCGTGGCGCACCTGCTGAAATCGACGTTAGCGTGACGTCAGGCTACAGTATCGATTATGGTGGCTTCGCGCAACATTAAGGCAAGTTGTTAGACGTCAGATAGCAATCATACAAAATTAGCGCTTGTGCCTCAAGAGGCGCTGGCCTCACCAACGCTTCCCAGGAAGCGGAGCGGCCGCGGAAACGTCACATCTTGCGCGAGCACGTGACCAGTAGCTCATACCATGGAGGAAGGAAAACTTCCTTCTTCCATGGCTCATACCGTGTCGTGATGTCAGGGTACAGTAACGAATCGAAACAAGGTTTTAAGAACGCGTTATAATTATTTCTTGGGGGGGGGGGGGGGCACACTCACGCTTACCAGTACATTTTCCATGCTCTTGAGAGCCTCGCCATTCCCTTGACGCAAGAAAACTGGAAATTCTCGTGTCAGTATATACCCCTTTAAGTTACCAGTGACATTACTATGAGTTGGCTCTTTGCGCGTCAGTGTTTTGGGCCGATACGGCTTTCGTGGCGTCAATTGTGTTACGCTGAGCTCTCTCCCAATTTTTCCTTCCTCCGCGAAACTAATATTTTCGCCTAATAATGATAATAATTAATTTCACTGGCATCCCCCCTCCTCCTCGAGACAGAGTGGCAGTCAACTAGCTTGTTCGTCACGCACGCTGTGACGTGGCAATCACGTGTTCGGCCGATGCCCTTCCTTTAGCTACTTTTTTGCTTCAATCCTATTGCGCTGTGCTATCTCCTATTTTTTTTTTTTCATTCCTCCGTGGGAAGACGCGTCCGAATAGTTGCCATGGCGGCAAGCGAAAACCTTCACCGCCCCTGGCTTCGGTACGTGCGTCGACTTTTTGCGCCCTCTGTAAGAAGCACCACGCATTTCCGGTGTGTGCTACAGTTGCGGGGGGCAAGCGCGGGCGTTCGCGGTGGCGTCGGCGGTAATTACAGCATAGTATAACCTTTTGTTCGTGCTCCGTACCAACAGTTCGCGACGCTTCCTGAAAGACGTACACGGCTGAAGGACGACACGTAACACACGTTGGCCGGCGATGACTCGCGCTGTCGTGGGTTTCGCACTTCAGCGTAATTTAACGCTCTTTGCAAGCCAAGCGCGTAGACACAGACTCCACAATGTATCCGGAGTGCCAAACGAGAACTTCCTCGCATCCATCATCATCGTCACCACCATCTTTGTTGTTGTTTTTTGTAACAGATACATAAAAATAAGCAAAGTTCAATAGAACACATTCTTCCTCCAGCGTCCCCTCCCCTTTCTGCCATCCCAATTACAACTGGCAAGACAGATTACGGCACGATTGTCCATTTGCCTCTGCAAGAGATGGCGAAGGATGATATTCGCGAGCGTTCTCAACGTGTACTCAGTTTAGAACGCCACGTCACGACGCAGACACAAACAGGGATCCAAAGTGGTGGTGAATAATTAGACGCACTCTACTGTATCTAGGCTACAGGATATGTGCGCACGACACGCTCAATGTGAGACGACTGTACACGCACAGCCACGTATGCCGTATAATATACCATATCTAGTGTACTGGCGAGTCGATCTATCCACAGTCCTCAATCACTCGCAAAACGAACGACCACCGTAGTAAGCAGCAGCCGTTATTCTAGGGACCGTACAACCCTCCACGCGACCGGGCTCCCAGCTGAATGGCTGCGCACACACACACGCGCGCGCGCGTGCACGTCAGCTCCACACAATACTGTGTATTTTCAGTGTGACAAGGTGTGCAAACTTTGGACCCATGCAAGCGAAAGCCTACGGCCATGTGTGACTTCCGCAACTGCGCACGCGCGTGGTAGTATGCGACTGCGCTCGCGTGTCGTCTGCTAGTCCGCTCGAGGTTAGGCTTACGCGTGGAAGGGGCGTCCATGGTGTTGTTTACGTTTGTCACTGTGTAGCAGAATGACGAATACTACAACAAATACTGACAGCTACACAGCAGAGCGCTATGCCATAGGGGGTGACTTAACCGTGCGCATTGGACAAACCGCGCTCCGCTCGCTCTTTGTCCGTTAGGCTTACGAGTGGAGGAGCGTTCACTGGTGTACGTCTGTCTCTGCGCAGCAGACGAAGGCCCATCCGCGTACGACAGCATGCCTTGGCGTTTAGAAGTGGGTGCGACGAAAGAATGGGGTATACAAACACGAGAGTTGGAGGTAGCAGCAAAATGAATACAAAGATAAAGTAAAACAAGCCCAGGGGTGCGATGTTCTTCCCGTCACTGTGCCAACAGCGGCAGCAGACCACAGTGTTTCGAGCAGACGACGGGCAAACACATAAACGCATGCGCAAAGGCAACGTGTGCGTGCGTGCGCTTGTACAACTATACTACGACCGCACTGCACCTGCTTACACACAGGTGTAGGTCGCGGGCGCTTCGCTTTCGTCGCCCCCAGAGAGAGAGAGAGACAGAAAAAGGGGAACGCGCCAATGGAATTTGGACGCTTTTTTTCCTCAGCGCAGCAGCGGAGTGTGTCGACAAACGTGTCGCACACCTAGCAGACGACCTGGATATTTCTCTTCTTTTTCTCGCCCTCTCGTAACCCCCCTCTTTCTGAGAGGAAGGTGAGGGCTGCAGCTTTTTGCTTAGTTCTCGTTTTTTCTTGCTCAGCGGTTGCGGCAGCGGCATAGGCCCGCAGCATAACCAGGCCTGCTGGCCCGTGCACTTTCATCACTCCAGCAGCCACACAGTAGTTGGCAGTGCGATGAGCCGGCTGCTAGAGTTCCTGTATATGTTCCCCTTGTAACTCTACCGGCCGCGGGTTGCTGGTATTGGTTTTTTTTTATTTTGTCATGGTATAGGAAACGTTGGCGGCAAATCTGTCGCAGGCCTATCCACAACATCAAACTCCTGTATTAGTGATATATCTTTGTTACCGTATTAATTGTTCTTGGCGAAATATATCACACATTTTCCGCAGTGCTAAGTTGCTCTGTTTCGGTGTTGTAAGTGCTGGAAACAAATGTGTCGCCAGCCTATTCGCCACCAAGTGTCAACTGTACTTTGTATGAGCACAAAAAAAAAGAAGAAGGATGAAGTGATTAATAAAGAGTTCGATAAGCATGCGAGGCAGTTTTATGCATGGTATACAGTATTCCACATTCTCAGATAGCAACCGAATTAAACAGCCAGTGTCATCAAAGGTACAAGCGCGCCTAAAAGTTCTCTCGCTCACTCACCCACTCCAATTATAGACACGAATATCCATTATTAATAACGCAGAAAAATATGACACGGAAAAAAATGTATTGGCCCCACCATAGGACACAACAGTGGCGTATATAGCCCGAAAGTTTTTTCGAGGAGGGGGAGAAGAGCGGGCTCAACTACCCCTTACGCATGTTCGTGCGTGCGTTTGTATGTAAGTGCATATATACACATGAAAAATATACTCCCCCCCCCCCCCCCTCCCAGTGGGACACAATGTTTTTGTCTTTAGTCACCAATGTTTCCCACTAGCCGCCGTAATTCTTGGTACGATCCAAGTAACGTTACGCATTTAAAGAGGAAACAAGCTGCCTATGCCGCCATTTCACAGCCTACAAAGCAAGCAGTGAAACTGCACAGCTGCTTCCACTAAACACGCAACCCAAAACTGAGACCGACACACTGATGAATATCTAGATAAACGGAAAACTGCACTCGTATACGGAGACGCTAATCACCCAGTCGGCTCCAGGCGTACTTCAAGCAAACAGAGAAAGCGAAGAAGGGGCCATCTGGTGTCAGCGTACGTCGACCGCGCAAACTGGCTGGCTTCCAATTCTCATACTTTCGTTTGGTTGTTTCGTGGATGATGCTTCGTCTATCGTTCGCGCTTTATGGGTCGTCGACGCCGAATTCAGTGCTTGTCGCCGCATGGCATTTCCTTCGCTTTTTGTTGTTTCTTTCGTCTGTGTCGGAGCCAGCGTGGAACTTGGTGGTATCCGTTGACATGCACGGACGGCATATTCCCTCCTTCGAGTATTTCGAAGAAGCCCCGACGAGCGGCGCTGCAAATGCCAGCGGAAATCCGTTTTACGGAGGACGTTAATCCATTCTGTGACCGACTGAAGATGCCCGCATGCGTATAAACCCATGTGCTTAGCGGCGACCGAGAAGCCCGCATGGAGACGACAGACACGGGGCAAAAATAAAAAGTTATAAGCGAAGAGAAAAGATTCGGGAAGCTCGTTGATCGACGACCGACCGACTGACTGAGTGAATGACTTGCTCCGCCATTGTACTTTGACCACTCGCAGTTATTCTATTACGCCCCACGATCGATCACTAAAAGAAGTAAATCAATCAATCGGTCATGTCGTACGGGTATAAGGACCGCAGTCAGACCGACAGACAGACATACAGACTCATTTATCTTATTTATCACACGGAGTACCGTATACCGCGAGGACAAGGCACGATGGCGGATCACAAATATCTATCTATCTATCTATCTATCTATCTATCTATCTATCTATCTATCTATCTATCTATCTATCTATCTATCTATCTATCTATCTATCTATCTATCTATCTATCTATCTATCTATCTATCTTCTATCTATCTATCCCTACATGGTCTGTGTAATAAAATGTCATCTGCTACTGATAGATAGATAGATAGATAGATAGATAGATAGATAGATAGATAGATAGATAGATAGATAGATAGATAGATAGATAGATAGATAGATAGATAGATAGATAGATAGATAGATAGATAGATAGATAGATAGATAGATCAGTGGCCTCGCACGCGCAGGAACGGTTCAAGAGAAGTAAGTCAGCGAAGAGGACAGGGCGCCGGACATCGCAGCGGCTTTGTGTCGTGACTCGTGACAACGGCGCGACACCGAGGAGGAGGAGGAGGAGGAGGACGATGCGCACGCCAACAAGACAGCTTGGAGAGACCGTTAGGTGCACTGAACCGGCGCGCCTGTGTCGCACGAGACGAGACAAACCGGTGTGCAATCCCGTCACGATCTTTCAAGTAGTATACACACGATGTTTGCGTGTGCGCCGAGCCTTTAAAGGGACACTGATGAGAGAAACGATTTTTCTCATATTCGTAAAGTAGTAGTGTTTCAGGAATCCAAGATCACTACGCTGGCCGCGAGAAGATGCTTGGTAAGCGAGAAAACGCGAAAAAATAATATGCGGGTGGCGACGCAACCTTGAAGCTCCCGCACCAAACGCCGTGACGTCATCGATTTTGACGGCGTATAATAGATCCTGCATAGTTGTTAATCGCTAAAAAATGAAGCACGTTTGTCTTCTTAAGTAGCAGAGACTTAACACACCTAGTTTCATGAAATTTCGTTGAGCCAATGTGGCCGAAGCACGAAAAAGACGCTTCGAAATCCGTGACGTCATCATCGGCGTTTTTGGCAGCCAATTTAAAAGTTAAACATTTTAAATTGATTTTCGTGAAATTAACGACACTAGAGTTTTCATAGTCAAATTATTAGTTTAAACTAATTTACTGTTTCACTTTGGTGTCCCAATTTAACGGAGACGTCTGTATACGGTGACGAGCTGCGGTGACGAACCATGAGCAGAAAAGCCGAATTGAACGGTGGCGCAAGCTCGCAAAACAAAATTTTCTGCACGAAACGTTAGCGACTACGTCGTAAGCAACATATACAACAGACGATATTGCGATTACAGATTGAGTTGACGTCATCAGGCGGCCATCTATGTACTTTTGAACCTCTAAAAGCTGCCTAAGCAGCTTTTCAAAAGTACGACAGCAGAGTCTTGTGCCAAGAGATAAGTCAATAACAGATAATCCGCTCAAACAATGCCACCGTAAAGCGATGCAGGCGCGACGATATCGTGTACAGTGACGTCACGGTGGCAGCCATGTTTGGGTACTAGCACGTCGAGAAGCTGCTTCCTTGACGTCTGGCGCAGTGCTATAGACCAGATTAGTTTACCATCGCAACCGGGTTTAGAGAAAGCATACACAATCTTGACCCCAGTAATTCCCCACCGACGCGACCAGCACATGTGCTGCGGGGTTGGTGACGTCACAGCCAAAGAAGAGCGAACGCTGGCGCTCTGGCGACCATGCGATAAGAATATGCCGGACGCTATATATAGTCGTATTCGTTCATTCCACGTGCCCTGCAGCCTCCCTCCAAATGATGGCTGACCCCTACAAGCGATGAAACATATATGTATAGTTCAGCCTTTGCCATTTGCATCCCCTTGAGCGCCTACTTATTGTCACGAAGTTATTACAGGATCTAAAGAGGCGTGAACAACGCGCAAGTGCATATAATTTATAGTGTTTCACGTGCCTAAAGCACCATGTGCTAATGAAAGGCCTTAGTGGGGTGCTCCGGGGCTAACTTTGACCACCTGAGGCTGTTGAGACGTGCATCTGCGTATAAGCGAAGGGGTATTTTCGCAATTCACGTCACCGGAAAGCGACTGCCGTGGCTGGGCATCGAACCCACGACCGTCGGCAAGGCCACTACGTGGGGTGAGGCTCTTGCCCCAACCGCACACACTGCAGGCGAGACGCATATATACAGTCAGCGTCAAAACTTTAGAGACCACGAGACACGAGAGAAAGCTGAATATTCCCGCCGCTTCTGCAGGAAGCCTTGAATTTAGACTTCCGGCCTGCTCTCTAAAGCCCGCTAACAACGTGCACTGTGAAGTTCGACTGAATACAGTCACAAATTTGTCTTCACCTGTGGAAGTTCAACACTGGATTATGTAATTACGAGTGTACTTTTTTTTTGTAATGTAAAATGTTGCAATTTGTTGTTATTAATTTATATTTCCAAAGAAAATGCGTTGTATTGTTGCTGATAATTTTGTTTCTCCGTCCTTTTATTTTCTTGCTGTTCATTTACCCCGTTGACAAGGCTGTTGTCTCATCGCTGTATAACTCTCTTTTTGATCTTTATTATGTGCAACCACAGTTTGCTGTAAACGCTCCAAAGTGCACTTTCGGGGGGCCGGAGCTAGTCAAACTGCCTAGCTCTCACCTTTTTCTCCCAGCCTCAATGACCTTTTGATGAAAAATAAAGACACCTATTATTTCATATTGTTAAATTGCTGGAATGTTAATGTCTTTTTTTTTTTTAGACCTAGTGGTGTCCTAAACTTTTAGCGCCAACTGCAGGCATACGTGTGTAGTTGCTCCAAGAGTGACGTCCACGGCAGACGATCACGCAAGCTCCTGGAGACCGTCGCCGCGGCGAGGCCCTAAAACGACACAATTGCACGCGGGTCGCCGCTTCAAAAAACCGTGGGGCGATCGTAAACGGTTGTCTTTATAGCCTTGAGAACGGCACTTGCAAGGTGAGGCTTACGAGAGGCAACCGTAAAGGAGAGAGATCTACACGGCGAAGACAACGGATGACGACGTTGCATGCGTCCAGCGATAGAGAGTCCAGCTATATAATACGACCGCTAGGAAAGCGTCTGAACATCCGGAGCGCTGCTGACCACAGCACGAGCCGCAGCTTGCGAACCCCCTATAGTTTCTTTTTATTTCGCAGAGCAAAAAACACTTCTCTTTTAGGACAGCGAGGATGTCGAACGGTGTAGAATGCATGCAATAAATTACGGGGTTTTACGTGCCACTTCGTTTTTGATCCAGTCGCATATCGGACGCTGAAATTTTTTCATACTGCGCGTGGTCGCAATCATCATATTTACCGTGCACATTTCCAGCGTAGCACCTTTTGCAGCTCTATTCTGACGTTTTCGCTAATGGTTATTGCGATAAGTCTGGAAAAGGATCCCCATGGTTCGTCTCTAGACTTCAAAACTCAAATACATTTAGCTTTAACCCCCGAATGCTGACATGTTACTTGGATCGTGCTTCGACTTGGCTTGAGGAAGTCGGTCCGAAGCAAGGAGCGGACTTGGAAATGCCCAAGTCGTCTTTTAAGCTGCTGAGCTTGAAGGTGCATGCCCTTCTCCTTCGATGAAGGCGAAACGCAAAGAAGAAAAAAAATTGTTGCACGTTAAGGAACCCCAGGTGGCCAAGTGTAATTGGGGAGTCCCCGACTGCAAAGTTCCTGGTTACGATATATAGTTGTTCCGGTCACGTAATACCGCAGAATTTAATTTTAACATTCGCGAAGAATAGCGGCATGACAAGAAGAGCGTGCTGACCATGGTATGGAGTGTGTAATCATTTGACAGCCTATGGGAATGCGGTGGCAATACGTCATGTCTGCCCAACCAGAAGCACAGATGTCAGCGGAGTCTTATACGCAATTAAACTACTGCGAAAAAAAAAAAAGAAAGTC
The DNA here is from genome assembly GCF_013339695.2 of Rhipicephalus sanguineus. Classification (NCBI taxonomy): domain Eukaryota; kingdom Metazoa; phylum Arthropoda; class Arachnida; order Ixodida; family Ixodidae; genus Rhipicephalus; species Rhipicephalus sanguineus. The sequence goes on along the minus strand of NC_051181.1, from coordinate 129,186,521 downwards.
AGGCTCGGGTCAAACGCCACGACGTGTGTCAGACAGGGAGCAATTCGATGCCAAGGGCGAGTACTCGCTTTCACGACGGCTCCAGCTGCATTGTGTGCATATACGTATACAGGCACACTGGAGCGCATGCGCCGACGATGTCGCAACGTACTACAGTACGCTGTACTGTACGATCTGTTAGTCGTTCCCTCCAACTTTGGCGCTGTGCTGTAACAATGATATATATATTATATATATATATATATATATATATATATATATATATATATATATATATATATATATATATATATATACATGGAATTCATGCGTGCACGTATATGCAGAAGAAGCCCGTGGCACAAGCCATGGAGGAAGCCCATAGGTGTATACGTATGAGAGAGAGAGAGAGAGGGAAGCGTACATGTATACACCATGCAGGATTCGATTCCATTGAGGAAGGTCGGCAGGCACTATGTAGTATATCGTCGTCTAGCGACGTGGCTGGTGCAACCTTTTCCGGCAAACGCCTCCAGCCAGATACCCCCTTCCTCTGTTCGACGCGTGGCTTCGGGACGGACTCTCATCCTGACAGCCGCGCCGTCTAACCGGACGACGACGACAAAGGTGGAGACAACGCCCGCATAATGTAGACCCAGTAGAGATACTATAACGTCTATGTGCCGTAGTGACGTCATACAGCCCGCATTTTGTGTCTGTGCGCGCGCGTGTGTGGTGTGTAAAGAGAAATACTTTGAAATCTGCAACGCGTGACGGTGACGTATACTGGTGCTCAGGATTTTGGCGCAAAATAATAAAAAGCGAAGTTTGGCTTTCGTATTGTCCAGTATACTATATTCACCCTGAATTTTTTCCTGCAAAAATAAATGAATTAATTTGTTTCTAAGCAAGATAGTTCGACAAAACTAATATACTGTTCCTAATTATCGTGTCATCTTGAGCGTCCATTAATGGCCGAGGTGATTCGCGACAGCCAACGTCATGATTGAGCGACACTTCAAGGACCAGACGATTCAGCAGTCAGTTGTTTCATCGTGGGGTGCAACACCATGCCTAGCATGTAGCACAGTGTTCTCGGAATGACAAAGCGTGCAACCGGCTCAGCCCTGCGATACCAAGCCCCATCTATAATATGATATCCGTATAAGTCCGTGCAGCGCCGTGAAGGCTTGCGCAAACGCTGACATCATTAAAGTGCCTGTAATTGAAATGATGAAATTAAAGTATCCACTCCCACAAAGCTGCCCACAACTACAGGCCTTGTCGACTGTCTCAGCTAGCCCACAGACGCCAACAATCACGAGCGAAACATATGCTTCCTCTCATCGAATATCGTCTGCACCGCGTTTGCCAACGCGATGAACGATGTTTGATGAGGTGCAGACGACATCAAATGCGGTGCAGACATCAATTAGTGCTGCACCGCATTTACGTACAGTTAGGGTAAGACGGGGTATAAACAGCCGTAGCGTGGCGCTCACGACGCAAGCCGCGCGAAGCGCACCATTGCGCGCGATGTCCTCAAGTTAAATAAAAAGAAAAACACAAGAAAACGGAGAAAGAAAAAGAGAAAAACACACGCGAAAAGGGGGGATGAGAGAAAGAAAGGGGTCTGCTACGGCGCGCATTCATCGCGGAAACTCGCTGCTGCTCATGCATAAAGGCGCCGACACCAAAATTACGCGGAAGAAATTAAACGTGCGCGCATGCGCTCTACGGCCTTCACGGGGGGGCAGGTGAAAGCCTTTTGCTGAGGGCCGCCGCTCGCTGTCAGCTGTGTGCAGGCGCACACGTGACGTCAACGAGTCGTCACTAATAATACCGTGCAGCGTGATTTGCCAAATGCCTCATCGGCAAGCACACGCGACACCAATCGACCTACGCTCATTATCTGCGCGCACGCGCATTGTAATGTCACCGAGATGTCACTGATGCGTTAACGATTAGTGTGCAATGTGGTTCGCTATTCCCTTTCGCGTGCATACGGCGGACGAGTTGTAATGTAATATATATGTCGATTAGACGCGCTTAATGAAGCGCAAAAAAAAAAATGTGAGAGTGTCGGCCAGTATATAGGCCATGTGCGGGTACAGTGGTCGCGAATGTTAAATGGGAACACCGTTGCTATTGTACCTGAAGGTAATTCTTCCTTGCGGTTTGTATATCGAAAGCAACTTGTTGTTCCTGCAAGGACAATATGTGTTTCTCCATGCACGATACGTTCACGTTCCAGCAAAAATTGCATTTGTTTTCTGTTTTCTTGCACCTCACGAACTATTGGGAATGGACAGGTATACGCAATGTTTGCGAAGTTCGTAAGAACATTATCAATAGAATGGAATCATCTCGACTTTGTATGCAGTTGTTCGAGTAAGTGCTTCATTGAAACCTTTCTTTTCTTTCTTTCTTCTTTCTTTCTTTCTTCGTTCTTTCTTTATTTCGCTTCTTTCTTTCTTTACTTTCTTTCTTTCTTTCGTTCTTTCTTTCTTTCTTCTTCTCTTTCTTTCCTTTCTTTCTTTTCTTTCTTTCTTTCTTTCTTTCGTGTTGGCAAACAACGATGTCCTAAAATCTCTCCAGACAATATACGCGACATGACTTCAAAGCAGATTCTCCTTCCTAAAATTTGAGCTTAAACGAGGACCTCGACCTAATTAGATATCCTTGCATACGCTTTACACGCTATCTATGTGCACGTATACAGTCACCGTCGTACTTAATAAGACACCACCATTTAGCTTCTCCTGCAAACAATGTTGAAGACATTTAACCTATAATGCATCTTCCATCCAAGGCGAATTCAATGTTTGCTCATTACAGCCCGTGCTTGCTTAAGTGATACACGTATGCTTTCACTTTTCGGGCTAAGTCTGACAATACGGCACGCGCTTTCAACACAAGCAGTCTTTATAGCTCTCAAACGCATATGTATACGTTCTATTTTCAAGCAGAAGTGAAAAAAAGAAAAAAAAAAGACGTCTGAGTTGTTCGTAGTTCACGTTTTTCTTTGACACAGCATACACAGCTGCCTTGTGCCCATTCCAGCATATACATGTATATACATCCTTTTGCGCACACGTGTATAAGATGACCTTAATTAAAATATTCTGCAGTATATACGCAGTCGCAAATGCATCTCTCGCGGTGAAAAATAAGCCAGCCGGCTTTTATAAAACAAGTTAGCCCAGGGGCGTAGCCAGGGGGGGGGGGGGGGCGTTCATACCTTACCGAAAATTTTCAATTTTGCTTGCCTATATATACACGCACGCATACACACATACAAACGCACGCACGCACGAACATACGTAAAGTAGGGCTCCGGAAATTCGCTGGTGTTCTTACCCCCCCCCCCCCCCCCCCCGAAAAAAATTTCTGGCTGCCCCTGAGTAAGCCATTAAAACAAGTAAAAACAGATGTCATTAACCATGACACGTTTTTGGAGAAACGTGAGGATTATGGAACAACTGCTCGATGTACGTTATGTATGTGACCAGGACAAAAAAAGCCGCGCGATTTCGTATTTATTTTTCGAGTCGAATGTAACAGTTAGCACGGTGTACTTCCAGATTTCATTTTAGGAACTCGAACTTTTCATTACAACCACTAGTGATAATACGAACCGAATTCGATTCTCCTCATTGCGTGTTAAATGCTGACGATATATATATACGACACTAACAATTTTCAGTAATAACCTATCTGTTTTACTGTTTCTGAAATGAGCATGTTTTTTTCTTCTCGGGAATACACGTGGCTAGTCCTTTCCCAGATAAGACTGCTTGCTTGTCAATCCTACTAGGATTTCATTAATGATTTTTTTTTTCAGGGCAATTCAGATTTCACGGGGCCTATATAATGTTAGAAGGACACACTATCCCAAGCTGCGTGAGGCAACGTCGAAGCGTTCAGTAGAATCCGCACCTTCGACTTGCAAAGGTTTTGCAGACGTCACGAACAAAAAAAAAAGGGGGGGGGGGCTAACATTGTTAGGGCGCTCATTAAAGCTCGCTATGATTTTCCACGAGCAACTTTAATAACGACTTCATTTGCATTTGTACGTTAGTTATATTACGCTGCTGTTGCATGAACAAGTAAGTATGGAAATCGTCTCTCATTAGAATAACATATCCAGAACCGAGGCTTGTGTATAATTATTGATAAATAATAGATTTCTAACGCCTGTGGATTTTTGCGTGGTTAAATAAGCTCTTTAATAGCAGCCTTGAAATTGTGTCCTTCAGATTCAGAAAAGAATCGTTACGAGTTTATCAATGTTAGTCTGCTAATATAGAATAATCGCGCCAAATTTACACGTTACAATAACTTTCTTTCTTTTTTTTTTTTTTTGCCGCCCAAAGTGAATACCAGATGTGGGAAAATTACGTCTGCGTTTTTACGTATTAGTTTTTCGGACACCTTGCTGTTGTCATTGAAATTGGCTTTTTTTTTTGTAGTTTCTAAGTTTAGTACAATAAATATTGTTAAATTTTCGGCACTGCTTTTCAAACTTTCTTTTATTCTTCCGCCGTAGATGCTTGACTGTATAAGCACTCCACTAATTGTATTCTGGTGTATCCGTTTCTTGTTTTGCTGCTTGCATGCAGTTTGTATATATGCATTTTTTGCTATTTTACTGATACAAACAAGTGTCTCGCTGCCAGCATTGCCGGTGTGTTTCTATGCTACCTTTAACTTTTAAACAAACTTAATTGATACTGTGATTCTGAAATGTACAAACCAAATATTATTTCGGTGAAACTTGCAATGGTCTGTAACCGCGGCCTAAACTATGTTCTCATAGTACTCAGTGAATAAATAAGCACCACGGATATGCGCTTGAGATAAGATCTCATACAAAAAAATATAAAATAACATTTATGCTGCGACAGAACGAACCAGTTAATTATGCAAATTGACTTTCGCTCTTCCTAAATTCTCTTTTCAGCATACACGATATAACTTGGGTCACGCAAGAAAACTGCACTCATCCGTGAAACAAAGCGAATAAGTGAGCACCGAAGTTCGTAGTGACGTTGACTTATGCACAAGTTTCGAGTTTCAACCGATGCCGATAAGAAGACTTGACGAAAGAAATAGGCAAGGAGTTGGAGTTTTATACCAGAACCAAATTTCGCCAGTCGTACAAGCTTGGACCTAACGTTTGAACAACAAAAAAAAAGCATGATAAGTAAGCACGCGAGCGAACAACGCTTCGCGCATTGATAAAACAGTCTCGCATTTAGTCACATGACCCGGTGCAATCACATATGACCCGAGAAACCAATCAATTATGCTACGCGCATTCTTCGAAGTTGCCCATGCCAACATAACGAAAGGGGGCGTGCCCGTAAAGTAGAGTCACCTAACTAACGAGGTTTGTGGAGAAATGGTCATCGACGTAAATATGCACGATGATTGGGCGACAGCGCGCGCCAACATTAAAATTGCCGAACAAGCTTGCCTGCGCGTGTAGTTTATGCGATGCGCGTTGTTTTAATTGTCGCGTCGTTTATAGCGTTTTAAAAGGGGGAAATTATCGTACTAAGACTTGTTATAACGAAAAAAAAAAAAATAGGCCATGTTTTTTTCAGAGGTTCTGGTACAGATCTGTATTACAGTAGCTGCATTGCGGTTACAAGTAGTTCGCGTGCAAGATCACTGCTGCAAACGCAAGTTTGCGCGGGCAGATGACTTCGCACGTTTTCCCAATGATCACTCGAATTATTGTCATTTCCGTATTATCAGTGAGATAAACGATGTATTAAATCCGGGTCGCCACGTTCACGCACTGTAAACCGAAAATTTCAGCTCACCGGTGCGGGGTTCCTCGCTGCACCTCTTGCGCCGTACAAATCCGATTAGGAGCCGTATCCTCTCCGGCAATCCTCCGTGTTGCACCTTGCGCGAAGTGACCGCCGCACACTCCCAACTCTGTGCCGCAAGGAACAGTTATCGCGGCGCGCGTCGGCTGCTCAAACGTGATGGCATGCCGCTTGGGGGCTTTACTTCCGCTCGCTGTCGCCAGGATCGCGGCAATAGCATCAAGCACGAATTGGCTCATTCGGGTTCCCGACAGGACGCCTTTGTTTCACTACCTTGTCGCTTGCCTTTAGTTCAAAAAATGGCCGCTAGGCTTTTACTTCCTTTTTTCTCCGTATGGCAACGGCGCTGCAAATAAACCTTGTACTAGGTTGACCTACAGTGCCGCCGTGAAGTGTAGCCTTAGAAAGCGGGACGGCGCATTGGAAAACTACCAGCGTTTTCCGACGAAACAAGGACCCGCGCATTCCCGAATAAACATCTCAATGGCGGCAGCAAGCTCGTGGGCAGTGCGAGTGACTGCACTGACTCTCAGGCTACGTTGACGCACTTGCGAAACCGCATACACCGCAGACGCCCCCTTCGGCGTCTTCAACGTTAGCAGTTACCCTTTCCCGGCCTTGTTTACGCTGGCTGTAAAGGGAGCGCGGATGCTCTGCCATTCAACGTCGCGTTACCAGCGATTGGCACTTCCAAAATTCGCAATCATTAGACAGATGACGGCTTCAGAGCCCTAAATGACTCCAGCCATGCAGTCCAAGAAGCATATGAAGGCCGTGTTCAAGGAAGTCAAAGATGGGAAACAATCGAGGGTCTTCATGCAGAGTGATGTGAGTACAGAAATTGCTCTTTCTGCTCGGCATCGTGAACGATCTTCATCTCGATCGTCCTTGCATGCTTCTATTAAATTTGGGTTTTCCACGACTTAGCGAGTACGCGCGCACGGGGATCAAGGTCGCAATGTGCAAAATGCGCGAGTTGATCGCTCTAATCCATCACGATCCAGCGTGTTTAATGATAACCGTGATCCTAAACTGACGGGATTATTAGGAAACGCGCATGTAGCTTGGCCAATGTTGTAGCACTACTGTTGTTGCGCCGCGCACACGCACTACCCAACTAAAACGTTTATTCAGACATTTGCGATGTGAAGAGATCTGTCGCGCAGCGTGACAGTCCGATGCCATGTGGAGTCAGCTGAGGCTCTCGTTTCAGTGCTGTGACAGCTGACTGAGTTGTTCCTTTTATTTCTCGCTTCCTCGCGCGATGCCGGAGTTGAAGCGATCGCTTGTTTCTATCTTTTAATCATTCACGGTGGAGTCGCCATTGCTGCAGCTTTGCATTGTAGTTCTCTGCCGAATGTGCGTAGCGGGATGCTTGGAAAAATCGATAGCGCAGCGTAGGTGTAGTACACGCGCTCGATGCGATTCAAGGCCACGCACCAGATTGGTGCTACGGCCTTTGAGAGTAACCGGCCGGCACAGTGCAACTCAATGCAAATCTCGTCGCTGAGGTTACATTTACCAAAGTGATTAGCGCTCGAGGATCGTACACGAAGTGTCAGTAACGTTTCGATCACTTCGTAACGAATCACGCTTGCGCATTAAAGCCCGCGCAATGCGAGTTCGCGATCGTAGCGCTGCGTCCTTGAATTTAATTTAAAATAAATTGCGCAGTTTTGCGTGCCAGAACGATCATGCGGCCCTTTCGAACGTGCTCCTAAAGCAAAGTAGACGGTCATCCCAAATGCGCGGCCGCCGTGGGCGGGAATCGAACCCGCGCCCTCTTGCTTAGTATTCAGAGAAGCGAAACCATCATTACGGGTGTCAAGTATGAATTTGAAATAAAATATTTATCGGGAAAATTGGGCTGTCCATTCTTAAATTATTTGACATTTGACGACACAACCGATCGAGATTACTGAAATTCAGACATCGCTTAATTATATTGGGAAAAAGTATTTAAATGTCCTTAATAAACCTACCAATGAATTTGTTGTGAACTAATCACAGTAAACATGTTACACCCTTGGTAAATATTGGCCGTAATTCTATAAGCTTGGTCAGTTTGCAAAAGACTGTTTTTACTGAAAACCATGTGTATAAAAATGAATCTATATTAGATTGCAAAACGTTTAATTCGATGCATGCAGTATCACTCCTGTCCTGTGGAAGATTCTTTCCAGTAAATTTTTTATGTTCTCACTGCTCAGATGAATTCCTACTTTCGTCAACTTCTGTGTGAAATAAGTTATCCAATCTGGGAACTTAACTCTAACTGATGGAAACACTGCAAATGGATATTGGAGGTCCAAATGACGCAAAGCTTCTGAAAATGAGAACATCGCCATTTATGACATACTCTTTCATGTTAAAGACACAACACAACGGATTCATTTTAAGAGGTTGCAAGACTGTGGGTGAAAGCTGCCCTGTCCTTTGACTTCAGCAAGATCCCTTGCTCGACTACAATTGATTCCTCATACATGTCTCATAATATATTACCACTGCTCTCAGGAACATCACACCACTTATGTTTAGTTGCAGCTGAAGTGAAACCATGGCTTTGGGAGTTGAAAGCTTTATGATCCAATTCATTTCACTGTAATCTTGAGCCACACACATATGTGAGAGGAGATTCAGCTCTTATTAGGTACCCCTTATGAGGTACTCCTTAATAGGTACCCTTTATGAGGTACCCTTTGTGAGGTACCCCCTATAAGATGCCCCTTACGATGTAGCCATATTTCGATATGACGTATCAAGACTTAACAGCTATTTTTCTTCTGCACAACTGAATGTCATTCCTTTGCTGCTGAACATTCAGAAAACAATGCGGCATATTTTATGGTCTGTTTCAGGTGGACATTCCAAAGATTGACAAGTATTCCGTTTTGGTTAGCGTGAAAGCGTGTGGTCTTTCCAACAGTGATGACAAGGCAAGTTGTACCTCCTTCCAAAACTTTGACGCTTTACTGAAATGCACTTCATTTATGCAACTGCGATTCAAAAGCTATGGGCTGCACTCATATGACTGGACAAGTTTGGTTATGACTGACATTTTCACGTGATATAACATGTGCTGTGAATTCTTGCATTAGTAACATGCATTTATTATTAGCATGCGCTGGTCATCTTATGTCTGTGAGTGTGATAAACTGTGTGATGTGATATCACCACCAATGTAACTTGAAGAATTTAAGAAATACTGATCGGACACACACCCCGGTAACAAAAATTATGTGCAAAAGTGGTTGATTGAAGAACACAGCCGTGTAATTATCAGTGAATATGTGTATACTTGATATGCGATGTGTCTTAAGGCATGTTAAACATGAACCATACTAGGCTTTTAAAATATTCCTGGTAAGATGTGTTCATAATTATCAGTAACAGTGTTTTAGCATAATGAAGTTGTACAAGCGCAGGCTTATACTTGGGAGCAACAGACAGAAATGGCTGTTGTGTTGTGTTATGGTGCTATGTGTAGCCATAACACATCCAATTTCTCTCAATGTTACACTGGCTGTTTTCTTCCCCCCCCCCCCCCAAAAAAAAAGAATGTAAAGCAGTGGCTAGGACATTTTTGTGGTGATCATGTAGCTGTCGTCACATTTGCACAAGCAGATGATAAGAATTAATGCATGTTTAGCATTCTAATGGTTCTAAGCTTTCTCACCAGGTACTGCCACTAACACCACCGCTTGTGTGTATGTACGTAGTTAGCATTTTCAGTTTCATGCCTCTGCCATGCCAGAGACTGTTCAGGTTTGCTCTCTGATATTCCTGATGTGCTCGAACATGCTGGCAATTTCCCTCACAGGTGCTGAAAGTCCTGTACAAGGACCAGTCAAAGACGAAGTACCCGATATGTCACGAAATCGCTGGCGTGGTGGTCGAGGTTGGAGATTGGGTTACAACTGTGGATCGTGGGGATGAAGTAGTGGGTACGTTCCTGTTGCATTAGATTCCACGAAAGCCTAATTGCAGCTATATGAATCATATTATTTTCATGCCACCAGCTCGTTGTGTCTGAAAAAGTTGTCACAACCCCAGGGTCCCTTTGAAGTTTATTGAAAGCTGTAATGTTCAACAAGTGATAAGAAAAACATACTTTCCATTGGAATTAATACTCGCAGCTTTTAAATTATCTCAAGCTTTTGACACATCTGTAGATATCGTACTTCATGCGTCATGCTCTCCTTTCAGGTTTGATTCCTCTCGACTACGGCCAGTCTGGATGTGCTGAATACGTACGTCTCAATGAATATGATGTCAGTAAGTATTATGGCTTTGTTTCAAAATTTTCATGTTTGACCTACAGCAACGCAATCCTGTAGTTCGACATTGCATCTGCATAAAGAGAAAAAAGAGGAGGGGATGTGTACGTGTTCGATAAAGAAATGCTGCTTTAAATGAGATTCATTGGCGGGGCAGAGGCAACTCTGAAGGAACTATGTATCTAGCTATATGGCGAGCTTTCTGCCACTCTAAGATGGGGGGAGGGGGGGCAGCAGGGGGTCAGGTAAAAATTTCACTAGTACTGCCTGATATTAAGCCTTCCCCTTCCTGGTGACAAAAGCTGAGGCCTTGTTGCAGACACTCATGTTGCACTGAAACTGTTACATCATACGCATCACTGATAGCTCTGTTGTCAGCAAATTGGCATTTCTGATTCAAGCTTCTGTCGGTAGACAGTGTGTTCTGTCTCCTTCGACATGTTGAACAAATGGCTTGTACCACAGACATGGGAAGGAGGTTTGGGGTGGAGGGGTTTTCAAAATGTTTAGTTCATATGTAAACACACGCACGCACGCACACACACGCGCGCACACACACATGCATACATGCATATAGGGTGTCAAACTTCCTCCCCACTCTGAGATAAAATCCAGGCTACACCCCTGGCTTATACATCCACGTGCTATCATGTGTCATAAATTTATGCTACTTTCACCTTTACATTTCAGGATTTCCCGCATTTTTCATTACATTGCTGGTTCACACTCCAAACCCTACTTGTGCTAGGGCAACTTAAAGTCCTCCCTTCCCATAATACTTGCAATGTTTAACAAATTGCAAAGTGCTGTTAACACCGGAACAGCTTTAAGCCGTTCTTTCTCGCTTTTTTTTTTTTTGCTCCGCAGCCAAGAAACCACCAGATGTGAGCTTTGTCGATGCCGCTGGCTGCATTGGTGATGCCGTGAAGGCCTACACGGGCTTGCATTACCTTGGGCGTCTCACAAGCGGTGATACTGTTCTAGTCATGGATGGAGCATCTTCGTTTGGAGCTATCGCCATTCAGCTGGCTCAGCATTGGGGTGCCAAGGTGGGTAGCATGACATGGAAGAGCAGTTACGTAACATGTAACAGCGCGATATGGCGCAGGAAAAAAAAAAGCCAAGCGTGTCGAACACAATCACTTGTCTCCATCTGCTTTTTTTTTTTTTTTGAAATAGAAAATAAATGAAGGAGTTGTCACCATTGCTTGGTGACAGCTACCCCTTTCCACATAGTTGTTAGGATAACAAAATAAATTTAAAAAAAAAATATATATATATATACAGTCCTACAAGTAAAGAACTCAGTAGCCATCGCAAATATTAGTGTCTTCAAAAAAACGCTGGAGTACTTTCATTGCTTTACGGTCTCGAGATACTATAACGCAGAGCTATAACTAGCCCAGCTTCTGACATTAGTAAGATACACTGACGCTACTGTCAAACCTCTCTAAAGCAGATGCAAGATACTATAATGAAGTAAGTCGAAGGTTTTTCTCATCAATATCAGCATGTATGAAGTAGTATAAGCTTATAACGAATAATAGAGGTATTTTTGCAGGTACTTTCATCTGGAACGTTGCATTTTATGTTGTATTTTCACAAATTGCTAGAGGATGCATTAAAGATATGCTTTCGCAGAGCTTTTTTTTATGCTGTCATGCTGCTATATGCGCCCACTTTCCTGTGGAGACTTCGCCAAGGAGTGCTTACTCATTATTAAAAAAAATTCAGGAGCCCTTGCCCTCTTGGGAAAATGGGGGCAAGCAAAGCTCGGCGTGTACGTGCCTGACACACTACTTTCTTACTTTCTTTCTATTGCATAGCACAATGCTCCCTCCTAAGTCTGTTACCTTCCTCCATGCCGGGAAACGGACCTTCATTCACGTGCTTATCAGCGCAACACTTCAGTTGCTACAGGCAACGGCGTTCATGTGTTCATATCTAGGCAACAATGGTATGTGGCAGCATGAAATAACAACTCACCTTGGTAAAAGACCAGATTGCCACATCAGAAACGGCTGTTTGCCAACAAGCCCAGGATCGAGAGAGCATCAATTATTGGAATACGGCGCATACAGTTATGTATGTGACCGATGCACCTTCGAGGGCCGCATTTCTGTGTTGGCACCGAGTCTCTCGCGTATGATGTCAAGATCTGCGAGTTATAGAAGCTTCGCTCAAAAATGTGCAGGTGATCACCACAGCGAGCTCGGATGATGAAGTGCTTTACCTCGAAGGGCTCAAGGGCCAGGTGGCTCGGGTTGTGGACCTTCGCAAGACGGACAACGCTGTTTCCGGCACCGACTTCCACCCGGCTTACATGATTGGCTCAGGCAGCAACAACAACAACAACAATGCCAACAACAACACCGGTGGGAGTGCCTGCGCGCTTCTTCCGGCCTGTATGCAGGTGAGCGAGACAGTACGATTGATCAGGTTTTTCATGTCCTAAAGCTGTGCAAAAGGCTACAAGGTGTGATGCAGCAATGTATCCGGGCATTTATTTGGACAGCCTAAATTTCAGTTTGGCTAAATTCACCATGAGTGAATAGACCTCCGATGCAATCATGGGCTGGCAGTGGTTAGTTCATTCGTATAGATCGCTGGGAGTGACCTTTGTCTTCTAGTGAACATGAAGTAGGCTGAATATTGCCACACGCGCTTATTCATTTATTTTTTATGTGATGGGGGTTTCGCCCGCAAGAACTGTACCACCACTTGTCGCAGGCAGCGCCACAATGTTTAGAAACGTCGCGATTCTTTCAGACTGTTCTGTCAAGATTACGCGAAGGACACGAGTAACCGATTTATTCAAGATCTAACATGAGCTTCAGCGACAATGCTGGAATGTTTGATAAGGCATGTATAAAAGCCGACACATTTCACAGATGAGCAGATTATTTGTTGGCCGACGACTGTGTAGTGCCAATGTTGGACTTTGAGCGTCATTCTTTTTCTGGGCACAAATTCGCCAAATAAAGAGTTTCATCTTTACCGGCTGCGATTGCTTTCTTCACCTTCACAACCGCGTGACAGTATGATGATGATGATGGTGCCTTCTTGAAAAAGATGGACTTTTTTCCCTCTCTGCTTTAGGAGTCTGGAGGCCTAGGAATAGACCTCGTACTGGACAATGGTGTGACGCAGTTTGCGGAGACGAGCTACCGCATTCTGGTGGAGGACACTTACGATCATCCGGTGCCAAGCAAGCACGACATCGTCTCCTGCCTTGCAGTGGGTGGCCGTTGGATCACTTCAAAGAGCGATCTGCAGGTCAGTACACCTTAAAGTTTCCGGGATAATAAGGACTTTTAGCTTGTACGTATACTTTTTAACATTACGTGTTACCAGAATGCTGGATTGCGTTTACCGAGTTACTGGAACACAAGTTGTAGAAAAGTTTTAGCTCCCTATACGTAAACATTTACATTCGTACGTAAGCGTATACCTTTACGTTTGCGCACACCACTAAATGGTGATGGCAACTGCACTCAAACTATATTTAATGGAGATAATATTGAATGACCGCTGCGGCAAAATCATGAGAGGTTTTTAGCATGTGCAGTATCCCGGTATATGCAAAGGGGTGTAGGGATACCGGGCTACCGGACGATGGTGTCGACATCTTGTGATGCTTCATGCAACCAGTCATGGACACGTTTGTTTTCACCTAGTGTTTTTGAGGGAAAAAATTATTAAAAAGGCAACTCATTTGTAATTGTGCTGCTGCAAGGCATTTACGCTGGAAGTAAAATGCACAATGTTTCTGCAATAACAATTTTGTGCTCGCCTGGTTCATCTTAGCCCAGCTAGATGGCGCCACCTGTCCAGCCTGTCAGAGGCTTCCGGCTCCTCATGTTCACGGCTCCTCACGTTTACGACATTCTAGGTCACTCTAGCTTCGGTAATCTGGCTGAGACAAGCTGATCGCAATTGGCGCTCGCACTTCGGCTTATTTTGACTCGGCGGTTTAAGTCTCCACAAATCGGATACTGCGAGTAGCCACGAACGAAGGTGGATTTGCGAGATAGGGCGTAAACGTAAAGCCTAACCGGCGAGTAGTTTACGTTCCGTAAAGGCCCGCGCATGCGCAGATTCCTTCCGGTATCCGGTAACGTAAAGAAATATATGTACAAGCTAAAAGCCCCTAATGCCTTTTTGTCTTTACTTCGATAGTTCACATTACGGAGTAAGTCGTGCATAGGCCTTATGTGCCACTGTTTCGAGACTGATACACAGTGCCATTGTAACGAGCTGTCTTTCTTTTAATGCTCTTTCTCGCGAGTGCGTTGCATTTTAGTTGCACATTTCACTCATGCTGTTGATGTGACACTGTACTGTGCATGTAAGATGTTTGCAGCTGCTTACCAGTTCCCTCTTTTTCTTTATTTCGTTCTGCTTCCTTTCTTTTTCCTTTGCCTTATCTCCTGACAATGTGCAAGTTTCATTCTTAACCGTGAAATCTTTTACTCTCTGCTATGTTACTGTGTGTTTTTTTATGAGTGTATGTGCTAAACGTGTAAACCGTGTCGGCATTCCCATTCTTTTTGGTTCATGTCCAAAAGGCACTGTGGTCATGTACCCACAGTGCCTATCGGTATTACAGTAAAAGGGGGTTGCAGATATCCTATGCATTTACATATGGATGTCTGCGACGCCCTTTTTCGTGTAATCCTGATAGGCACTGTGGGCACATGTTAAATATATACATAAATAGTAACAGTGTGCTGTACATTCTATTGCATCCTTTCCTGGTGGCCGTTGTGTAATGTTGTGAAGAAGACTTTTTAAAATTTCTAGGCTGAGCACTGCTACATATGGATTTAATGAACTGCTTCTAACAGGTAGCATAGCCAAAACCACAGCCATTAGGCATCAATATCCACTGGAAGTAACTATTGAGAGTTAGTAAGTGGATATCTTTCTGAGGTCCATTATATGTTACATATCAATTCATATGTGGTATACAAGATGAAGCTGTTCTAAAATCAGAAAATCATGAAATATTCACTAGCTGTGCAGTATATCGCAACAGGGAGCCCTGGATGGAATTCAGACATATGGGGTTCATCAATGTACACTTAGTACACCGGTTTTGGATTACACTTCTTTCGGAACTTAGCTGCTTTGACCAGTATCGAAGCTGTGGTCTCCATGGATGACGTCATTCTCTGCGAAGTGCTAAACATCAGTTCATACCTGACTTGCATCAAACCACATTCTTCTACAAGCTACCTAATGCTCTTTTACATCCTTTGATAATGTTGGTGACCTCCTGAAAGTGTGCTTTACTTGTAATGATTTTCATTTGAGTTATTTCTGCTTCTCTTGAGATTTTCAACAAAGCTGATTCAAAGTCTAGGCTTGTTTTAATTGTAAGTTGTGGTTGCTGTTTCAGCTGGATCCGCCACATTCCCAGATGATGTACATGAAGTGTGCCTCAATTGGATTCCTTTTCGAGCAAGCTTGGATCCTGTCATCAACGCAACAGGGCCGTTACTTGCGTATCCTTCACTACAGTGGCATACACGATGCCTCCTGCCCCCACCCCCCCACACCCACGCCTCCCCAAAAAAATGCTGGATTGAAAAGCTGGTCTGTTACACGTATTGTTAGCCGCTACTGCATGAATTTTGAAGCTTCACAATCAATTCTTGGTGTACCCGGTGTTTCTAGCACAAACTAATGACTTTGTTTGAAATATTCAAGGAGATAACTGCAATGACAGGATATGTCACACTTATGTTAGCCACTACCACATGAATTCTGGAACTGACAATCAGTTCTTGACGTACCCAGTGTTTCTAGCACAAACTAATGACTTTGAAATATTCAGGGACAGTTAGCAAACGTAAAGATACTGCAGGCTGACACGAACGTTAGGATTTCATCTAATTGGAATTAATGGAAAGTCTGAGTTCGAATCATTGCAACTGGCATGTTTTCATTGTTTCATCGTGGAGCATAATTTCTTCCTTGACTTTCTGCAAAACAGACATACTGATGGACATAATGGAGAAGGTTTCCAGTGGTGTGATCAGGTAATTTTTTCTTTCTTCTCATGGCTGCAAGGGTAATAAAGGTTTCACTGAGGTATAATTACTTCACGATTACACAACAGCTCAGGAGTGGGGGAAAAAAAAGAAGGGGACAGCAAAGCGATTCTTGATTTCCATTAACTCCACTTACGCATTCAGAAAACTTTTGTTTGAGAAACACACATGCATTTGAGATGCCTTACTTTCACTTATGTCTCTGTATAGCTGTACTTTTTGCTTTTATTCCAAAAAACACTAAATAAATACCAAATGAATACTAAGATACTAAATAAACCAAACATTAAATAACACTACTTCTGATTCCACAATCCACCGTTTCCTTTTCCATTTTGCATGAGTAACTGTGCGTAGCCCTTTGCCCTTAATTTCAATGCATTAGCATTAAGAGCAAAGTGGAAAAATGTGTCAGAGCTTATGTGAAGCCAACTGATAGTATGTGCTTGGCCTACCATATTGCATAATATACCAGCTTTGTTGGCTATAAAGGTAATTGAAGGTAATTCTAATTCATCTATCTCATTTACCATTAAATTGCCACTGACTATTTTTCGTGTCATTACTCTTTCAGTGGTATGCAATATTTATTTTTGCCACAAATTTCAGTAATGTACTGAGTTGCTACCTCACTCTCCTCTATAATTATTCATCTGTTCAGGCTACTGAGCGAATGAATGAATCAATGTTATATATAGTTACACCTTTCTGAAATGGTGCTGCCACATTCTGTCTATAGATTTAGACTTAGAACCAATATGCCTCACAAAATCACGACAACTCGCTGAGGAGGTAAACGAGCCTGCGCAAGAGGCCTCTGCTAACGTGTTTTATGACGAAAGCATTAGATGTCTCATCAAACGCGAAAATTGACCGTCGCTGTCGACATGAGTGATGCAAAAAATCGTCACGCGATGACATCACCATATGGCGCCGTCATGGCGTCACTATGACATTTATGACGGACGTCACTGTGACATCATATAACGTAGTGTCACATGATGACGTCATCACATGACATTGTCACTTGGTCAAATGTGGGCCGATCATGGAGGCAGTGCAAAATCAGGCGAGGTGCAGAAAGCTTGCAATGCCTCCAATCCTGGAGGCAATGCAAAACCATATTAGGTGCAGGAAGCTTTTGGAGGGGGCGGGGGAAGATCAATACATCCACTGAGAAGGAAAAGAAGATGGCTTTTGCCTTCGAGTCATCTTAGGTGAATGCGTAAGGGACCCTGCAAGTTTTGATATGACGACCTGTCATTCGTATGCTTCCATGCCAGTTTTAGTATATATTTTGTGTTTGTCTCGCTTTCAGGCCGAACATCCACCACACCATTTCTTTCGAGGACGTTCCAGACGCTCTCAAGAGCCTTACAGATAAGAGGGTCGGCAAAGTCGTGATGAAGATGAAGTGAACGAAGCAGCTTGCCGCGGCCACGCAGTGGTGCTACAACTCGACGCCTCTCGCTCGTCACATTCTCGTTACCACATGGGCTCCCTAAGCCCCTTTCTTCGTCTCTCTAGTAGCCAGTAGCTTCGAGACTACCTCTAGTTGTTTGTGACGTCTTTTTCCAGCGTTTGCCTCAGCGGCACTACCGCACTCGCTCTCAATTCATTCTGCTTTTGTCGCCCGCTCCTCGAACACCGTAGTGCTTGCCACCGATGGTGGTCCCAGTTTGCGACACCGTTAGGATAGTACACGTGCAATACGCTAGCAAAAAATGCACACCTTAACTTGCTCATTTGTGTAGCACTTGTCGTGTGACGTCCTTGTGATAGAAGCACTCGGCTACGATACTCTCTAATCCCCTCGCATGAGCTGTTGAGACTAGTTAACTATAGTTATACATGTTTGGTTTTTGTACAGAAAGCTAGTTTCGGAACATTCTGACGATGATTTGTTTGAAAAACGTTTTTGATGTTTAGGCACCGCTTGCGTCTCTAGTTTGTCGCTAGTCATCGCGGGGCATTGTGAACGAATAGCACTGTATGTATGTGCACTTGATTGAGTAGTAGCCTGACGGGCCAGTCAATACGTATCCTATCGCAAGCACATTGTAGAGAGTGAAGGGTGAGTGGTTGCTTCTGTTGTCGTGTGCGCATTATGGTGGATGCAGAGAATGAGTGATGGTTTCTGCTGTTGCATTTACAGAGCTTGAAATCTCTGAAACAAGACAAAAGTATTATACGAAAGGAGGCCTAGGCACATGCGTGCTTTGACTGAATAGAGGAAATCTCTGACAATGCAGGTCTGTCTGTATATACGAAAAGCCCGTCCCGGTGTCGTTAACTCTCATTGACGTACCCACTTTTGTGTTTATTTGGAGCAGCAATTTGTTAAATGTTGGCTGTGAGAAAGTGCTTTTTGAAGCGTCTTCTTTTACGTTCGCCTATCGATCAGCATTGTGAACAAAAGCAGTACTTGTGCAATTTATTTGTGGGCCTTACATCAAGTACTGACCACTGTGGCTGTGCTGTACGTTATACATTCCCATCTCTGAGCAATTTTGATGTCGTGTTCAAAAAATGTCATTTGTTTCCTGCCTCATGGTGAACTCTTGTTGTGAACGCCATGTGAGCTGTTGAGTTCCAAGAAACATGCTTGTTTGTTTGTCTGTTTAATGCAGAATTTGTAGTCTGGAAAGTAGAGCCTTAGCCGCATGTAAAGAGACTCGGAATTATGTGGGATATTGGTGGATGGAAAACACAAGTTCTGAACATGGATATTATGATGTGAAGGAGTAAAAAAAAATGAGTACAGTACTACAACACCGCGAACTTATTCCCCGATATGGTGTCATTCCATACAATTGTTTCACATGACACTGACGTTTTGCAGTTTAAAAAAGCACAGGTTTTCTCTACACACTCCTCACTTCCACTTCTATCTAGTGATGTTTTGCTTGGGTTTCATCATTGAGAAGTTGCTGTTCTTTTCTTGACTTCGTTCAGTTTGATTGTGCCATTGTAGTTTACTTTACTAGATGTATGAAGTGTTTCAGTAATGCCTTGGTGTAAAACTTGCATTAAGATACAATACTTTATGTTTACCGGTAGCAACATAGTCACTGTTATCATTTTTAAATGACAATTTTGGAGTGTGAGAGCACACTGGAAAAATGATGTCCTAGAGGCAGGTATAGTTCCTGGCCACAGTTTTCGAAATGGACCCGACATTTCGGGACCCGTTCGGTTCCTTCCTCGGGGGAACTGTATTGGTTGTGGTAGCGGCATTGCTTTAACAACCAAAGTTGGTCATTCTTTGGCAGTGACATTCAACACAAGAAGGTGTCGCCATACCATTTCATACCTTCTCAACACTTTCAGATTCTAAAAATTATTTTTGTCCAGCCTATCCACCATACGTAAGTTTCGTGGCAATTTTACGGTGATCACCACGAAGCTTTTTATTTAGATACGCTGGGCAAGTCACACTAGTAGAGGTTCGCAGTGACAGTACCCCGCAAACTTACAAATTTTCTCCGATCATATCCTTTTAGAAACTGTTGTAGCTCATGCATTTCATACATACTGATCTTAATTTTCTTCTCTCTGCACCGTCTTTTTGCTAACTATGGGGCTACCGTCCCTTCTCCGAACACAAGTTTCTATCGCATCAATTTTACAAGTGAACTATTTTCACTGTCATCCTTTGCCTCAAGTTCCCACACATTTTTCTCGCAGTTTGGGGCAATTTAGAAAGTTTAGTGCTGCAGTTAATTGAGATGTAGCTACATACTACTCGTGATCCCATAACTGCATTATTTACTCATCCATCTGTTCAACTAACTTTCTTTAATGCTGCATGCTGTTTTCTTGCAAGTTATTCCACTTCTGCCACAACAATCTCAACCACAATACTCGGCACTGTTGCTGAAAGATGTCTCTTAAGCAGCAAATGACTAGAAGCTTGCAAGATGCGAACTTAGAACTAGCAGGGGTCACCATATGCTTGTGCATCCTCTCTGCCAACAAAGCTGACAGTGAGATAGTATATGCCACTTTACATTTATTTGAAGCAGAACTAGGAATGATTGCAAGTCTTGTTTAAAAGGATGAGACTACTTTACAGGCGTAGTTGAGTGGGTGTTTTGGAGTACTCCGTTAGCACTACACAAGCCGTATAGAACACCATTAGGCCATACTGCGAGAACAAGTGATGTGTATCGGTGATACTGAAGCCAGTTCCTCGCTACTATAGACCCACTCCATTCTTGTAACACAATGGAGTTGTCCTTTACACGACTTGTGTAGCACTTTTGGAGAAGTCTGCAACAGCCAGCTGAATATGCCCTAAGACATTGGGGTGAGATTGTTGGTAATCGATACTGTTCCCACACAGCGCCAATGATGTCATGATATCATTGCACTTGACTGCAGGGACTCGGCAGGAGTTTATGGCCACACACTGCATATGCGCGTCAACTTAGCCATGACCATGCCATCGGTTCTTTTAGCTTTGCTGGGATTTGCTTGTTGACTTATGCAAAATTTCTGGCGAATGTTCTAGAGGCAGGAAAGGTTGTGAATTGCATTGAAATTTGGTTCTTCTCGCCAGTCCCTTTGGAAAATGCTACGCCGAGCTTGCAACCCAAGTATGTAACTGCTTAAATACAGTCAAAACAGTTTGTTAAATTGGTACTGTGCCAATTTGTTAGAAATATGTTCACTAACAGAATCGAGGCTCAACAACTTTGCATCTAGCAAAATTGCAGGAAACCAACGGTGTTTGCAATTTAAAGGTATCGAAAATTGGTGACATAAAATGTGCATATAAGTAGTTGGTGCCAACCACATACCTATGCCACGAGGGCACAAAGGGTGACATCAACTGCTTAACACCTTAGAGTTAACTGTCATTCGCATGGTGCCAAATGGACATACTTAACAGCATCACAGTTTAATGCTATTTATGGCATAGTGCATCCTCGCCTCTCATTTGACTTTTGAATCCAATCAGCTTCTCCTAGTGTCTGCAGGTTACGGCTGCATACGAATAACGCATTTCTACATAAATCTGTCCTCTCACTGTTTTTGTTGCCATTCCTTGCACCTTTATCACCTAATCCCAAGTGTTGCAACTGTTATCGTTCAGTTGTGAAGCGTGTCTTGGCAATTGAAGCGTGTCCCCACACCTCCTGCTGATATCCCCATGACAACAAAAGTTTTGTCCTTGGTGTGCTTTAACTCAAGATGACTTTTTCTTGGGCCACTTTACTAATACTTGGTGAAGCCATTGTATCTCAAATAAAACAGACCCAGAAATAAGGACAAGCCCACACTGTCTTGTCTTATGTTCACTGTCTGTTTTACTTGCGCTGGAATGGCTTTCAGCAAAGAAAGGTTTCCAGCAGGCTTGCACACTACCATCTTTAAGTGAATACCGAACAACAAAAGTGGGACCGAAAGTATAAGGTGTGTCAACAATTTTTATGGTGTCTGAACATTTGATGGATGGCTTATTGGCGAGGTACATTAGATGTCAAACAACAGCATAAAGATTGTACTGTATTCTGGTGCTTCTTTGTAAATGTCGCAAAGTGTAT
Organism: Rhipicephalus sanguineus; assembly: GCF_013339695.2. Classification (NCBI taxonomy): domain Eukaryota; kingdom Metazoa; phylum Arthropoda; class Arachnida; order Ixodida; family Ixodidae; genus Rhipicephalus; species Rhipicephalus sanguineus. The sequence goes on along the minus strand of NC_051181.1, from coordinate 129,164,820 downwards.
TCCATGTATACGTGTTCGAAGAAGTTGTCTCAACCTCAAAACATGTCTTATATCAAGGACAAAAAAAAAAAATCTAACCAGGTTGTGACCTTTTTCACGAGAACCTTGTTTGATAAACAAAAGCTACATGCTTTCTTGTTTACGTTAGCAATGCTTCGCACGAAAATGATATGTAACAACTGCAAACATTTGTGTTTGGAAAACAAGTATATTTTTCTCTTGTAGCCAATGCATCAAAATGAAAGTGTTGTGATTGCAGAGGCAAGCTCTTGTCTCAATTCTAGCTCCTACATTCCGTAAATGTATGTGGCCACTGGTACAGCTAAATAGTGCACACGAAATATATTTTCTTTATTGCATCGTAATCCTGCTCGATGATAAGCTGCTCCACGCACTTGAGAAACTATACTACTTAAAGGGCCCCTCACCAGGTCTGGCCATTTTGAGTGGACAAGCGCATTGCCTGTGTTGCACGCTCACGATTGTGTGTGCAGAGAGTTACATCACCACGCGCCGCAGAAAAGAGCTCAAATTTCAATCTGAACATTGTTTGCCCTCCTCCTAGCATGCACTGCGCTCCAAAATACATGGGGCAATGACATACAACACCAAGTGCGTCTGTGTATATGAAGGCGCTGCGCAGAAAGAGAGCCTGGATGTCCACCTCGCTTTACGCATGGAGCGGCGGGTGAGGAGGACATAGAGACACTCTTGTGCAGCATAAACTCCATAGAAAGGAGGAGGGCACGCCATGCCCATGCATCGTAACATGTGACGTTCTGATAAATGTATGTCACGTGATCTTCCAGCTCCAGTATGGGAGAATGCAGGGAAGGAGTTCGGCTCGTGAAGGATACGCAGGGGAAGCGGCAAGGGCGTGAAGCTTGCCTTTTCAAATTGTTACGCACAACTTCAAGATATCTCTGCTTGTCATGAACAAACTTGAAAAATTCTGAAGCCGAATGCTCTCTATTGGGCACGTAACAACTTCCAGGGCACGACTAAAATTTGCTATGTAGCCTGGTGAGGGGCCCTTTAAGGATTCTTTTAGTTGTGTCATTCATTGGCTGTGGAAACAGAAGGAAAAGAATCCTTGCACGATACAGCCTGTGCTCGTTTATCTCTTACCTTCCTATTGCACACAATTTCACAAATTTCACAACTGCTTGGAGCTATCTTACGAAAACTGTGATTCATCTTTCCCACAAATTTACACGACACAACGGAATAAAATGCCTGTCCTCGTGCTAATGCAATGTACTTCTGCCAAGCAATAAAAAATCTTTAGGCATCCCTGCCATTTGCAAGCTAAACCAGACAGTGTGTTGTCAGTTCTTGCTGCAGTGTTGCAACGCTCCAACAAAATGCTGCTGTCCAGTAGTCAAGAGTAATTGCCAGGCACCTTTGGTCGCATTGAACTATCGGCAAAGACTCGAATGTGAACAATACTGAAACTACTGCAGTGGCACCGCTCCTTTCCCAGTCTCACTTGCGTTCGTAACTACGCACACTCGAGACTACTCCAAGCTTAGAAACCAGTGACGAAGTGATTAGGTGTTTCACTTCCAAGTGACACCAAAATGGATGTTCTCAGTCATTTCCTGTTCAGATTTCAATTTATGCCGCTGGTGTACGACTGAGTGCATTATTTGATGCTGCTGCTTCTGTGCTGGTGGCAAAAAATAAAGCAGGAGGAAACACACACTAGCTACTGTTCAATTGTACCCTCTGCTTATGTAAAAATACTGTGGCTGTTGAGTGCTGCTGTACATGACTTTACTAAAGGCATTGTTACATTCTAAAAGTTAAATGCCATGTTCATCTACAACAGTGAAGAAATAGCCTTTGCTTTATTGTAACTCCTGCAGTCAATGATTAACATGTGTGCATAACTTGAATAGGTGACCTGAGACTGTTATACAATAATTAATTAAGGTAGCAAATGCATAGATCCTCATCCTACCATCCTGACTTTCTTTCAATGGAATCGTTGAGACTACAGACTTTTAAGCTGCAGTACACTGATTCAGCTGGACAGGCTGCATCACTAATATTGATGTCACGAAAAATAAACCCCGCCTAATATGCAGCAGTATTCTCAATGCCAGATTAGATGCATCATCTGCCGAAACTGTAACATTACAACACAGTCGTAGCACCGGATGAGCGTCTACAACTTCTGTGCACTCTTGCTCTGTGAATGTACCATCGATGAGCTGTTTGTACTCACGACGCTGACACAGGTGACCATTATAGTTCCCATTTGAAAGGTGTGTTTTATTGTCCTTCCATGGTCCCGTCTACTAGAGTTTCTAGTGATGCGATTTGTGCGAACGTAAAAAATGACGCGTAATTTTTCAGTGCCGCTGCTTTAAGAACTTCCTAATGGCCTCGAAGAAGTTCAGGAAGTGGTGGATGTTGTGCAGGCTTAGTAACACGTACGCCAGCATTTCGCCCGTGTTCAGCAAGTGGTTGACGTAGGCGCGCGTGAAGTGTCTACACGCGTAACACGAGCATCCTTCCACGAGAGGCACGAACTGGTCCCTGTACCCGGAATCCCTCATGTCCAGCGCGAGTTGGTGATCAGACAGGTCTTTTTCGAGCATCGTCGCGAGGTCGTTGCCACAGTTGTAGCTAAACGAAAGAGCCATTCCGCCATCGGTAACCGCGGTCGCGAAGGAGGCGTCGAAAACATCGACGCCGTTCACCGCGGCTTTCAGTATGAACTCCGGCCTCAGCACGCCGTGCATGAACCGCGGTTTGTCTTCGGGCAAGAAGGCAACCACCGCCTCCAAGAGGTCGTTCACCTCTTCGAACTTCAGGCACTTCGACGCCGGGCCGTCCACGTGAAACCCTTCGATGACGTAACCGTCTACGTCACGTTTGGAGATCTCCATCACCGACGCGTGCCGGTGCTCCCTGCTGTACCCGCCCACGACCGTTCCGAGAATGCAAGTGTCCCGAAGCGCGCTTGACACCGACTTCGCGGCGATGCACTGATCCAACAGAGAAGTCGTCCTCTCCACGGATCGCTGGAGCCTCTTCCTCGTGGCGTCCTTGGGCGTATCGCTATCGCAAAGCGCCTGATAACAAGACGGTTTGAAGGCCTCCATGATACGCATGAAACTGGGAACGTTCAGATGGATGCGGCCTCCCTGGTCCCAAATGGAGACCCCGGCCTTGTCGTTGAATCCGGACGGCGTCGCCTTCATGGGATCCTGGACTCTTATAAAAGATGGATGCGTGGGCAAGCCCGAAAACTTGGAAATGCCGGCGCCGAACTCTTGAACCGAGTTTGCGAAGTTCGCGATGGGAGGCAAGGGGAAGAGCGCGGGGTGATGGTCGACGCCCTTGATTTTGTGCAGCATGTCGCACGTCAGGTGAGGCACGCTGCCGGCATGCGTGTACAGCAGGCACATCGGTGTCGAGAAGCGCTCGGCGTCGGAGGCCCCTTGGAGGCCCCAAATCTCGCCGCAGCGGCCGCTGCTCGTCTTACAAGTATGAGAGACTGAGAAACGCATCGTGTCGGCAGTGGTGTCAGGCGAAGCGCAGTTGCGACATACAAAACTCGTAACGCGGTCGTCGAAGAACTTGATAGCACAAATGAATGGATGACACGCACGTGCTGCACGTCTTTAGCACAACTTATCGACGAGTACGGTTCACGAAACGGACGAAACACACATCCTGTTGGCGCAAGACGAAGCAAGCACTCGCAAGGGACAAACCACAGAGAGTAACTGAAAACCTTGTCTTAACCGTCGGTCAATAAGAAGTTTCAAATAAGCGCTGAAACATGTCACCGTAGGCACTCACACGGATGTCATCGGCACGTATACAACATGGGCGCCGCCATATTGGACATTGATGTCTTTGCAATGGTGCTTCACGATGCGGCGGATTGATGACAACGACGGCGCATCTCCCTAGTTTCTAAGCATAGAGTTTTATTAGTATTACGGTGCTAAGGTACTAACCATTAGGCTCTAATCTAACGCTTCGTCGGAGTCTTCACTGCTGAAAATTTTCGCAATCGGTGGCTACAGCCTACAGATTGGGTGACGATGCGAAAACGGTGAACAGTGGTCAGAGGAACGTTGGGGACTTAGTGATGACGTTTACACGAAAGCTTATTACGCTTGGAAAATCGGCGATCCCAGCCTTGAAAGACACGTACAAAGAAAAGTTTAGACGACCACACTCGCTGGGACTAGCAACAGTTTAATAAAATAACAGATACTCGAAAGAAGACTAAGACGCACATATGCGCCATACATGATAACGTACAAGGGCGTAGGCAGAATTTTTTTCGGGGGGGGGGGGGGGGGGCAACTCCTTGATCTGATGTGGGGGCTGGGCAGGCACATGTGGTCGAGTGTCATTTTGTGCTCTGTATGCCATGGGGGGAAACTTTTCGGGGGGAGGGGGGAGCAAGGGCCCGGTGTTCCACCCCCTGGCTACGCCACTGTGACGTAGAGGTGACAGCGGTTGGCATGTGACAAACGAAACAACCCATTACGCGCTTCACCCAATGCGGCATGCAGAGATCAGACCTGCGAACGCACGCGACCTCAGCTAGACCGGCAAGCAGTCAAGGTGTTCTCTTCAGCCAGAGCTACGCTGCCCCTACCCATAATCGAATACAGTAAAACCGGGTCACGGACGGATCCAAGGGGGGGGTCCACATGTCCCGACCCCCTTTCCCCAAATTTTTTAATGTATGCCCCAAGAAGAGGTCCTAATCGGGTTTTCCCATAAGCTGACCCCACCCCCCTTACCTCGTAAAAATCCTGAATCCACTCCTGAACTGGTACATGTTCCCCATACAGAAACCTTTGCAAACAAGTTTTGCAGATACCGACGCCTATCATGTCGGTAACTCGCAAAGCGAGGACACACCCAAACAAATGAGATAGGCTTTTTGCGACAGCACACGATGCATCTATCTGCCGGTGGTGACACTGGTGAGGAAAGTTTATGCTAATGCTGTCTTGGCAGCAGTTAGTTTCTCCATAAAAAAATAACTATTATAATTTTTTTTCATGATAAGTACCACAAGATGCAACCTTTCTGTAAAATTTGAGCAAATACAGTTAAGCAGTTAAGTTTATTCTACGATTTTTCAGCTAAGACACGCGCACCCTAACCATTAAAGCTACACATCAAGTGACCCTGTTGATTTTTAACAGCGAAAACGTTCTTAGCCGAGGCTTCCCCATCCGTTGGCACTGCGGTGATCACGTTACCTCGCAGTGTGGCGAGATTGAGGCTTGGTAGGAAGGGGAGGGCTGCGCTGTGCTGCGAGAGGCGAGGATGTCAAGGCTCGAAGGAGGGGTGAACCTTCGAGAAACGTGCCAAGATGGGTGGAGGCTCAGTGGAGTATTAAAGAGCATGTCAGTGTCGGTGTTCAGGAGTTTGAGCTATCAGAATGGCTACATTTCTGGTTCTCCTGATGAAGAAGCCACCTGACATAAGCGTCAGCGACAGCTGATGCGAGAATGGGCATGTTGTCGCTGAGCCAACCGCGATGTTCGCGCAAGAGAGGCTGAAGCTAAGCGCCAATGAGAGAAGACCTGAAAAAGATAGAAGTACGATACAGCCTGATGAAGGAGGGACATCAGCTTCGCTGTTTCAACAGTGTTCGCGAAGTGACGCTGGCTGGATATTTTTTAACATAGCAGCGTCATATGGTTACTCTATGCAGTTTTTTAAAATATATTTCCAATGAGTGCTGAAACCAGACCATACACCACTACGAAGTGCAGTCGGACACCTGCGTTTTTTCCAAACTTCACGAGGTGCACATAAACATGGCTTCCCATCACATGCTATCATGCAAAAGCTTGTTGCAGAACCGTGCACCCAAAAGTGACGTGTCACGAAGGGCACTTTGAACCAACTGCACATAGAGAGCAAAATGCAGGCTTGCTCCTACACGGACGAACTGTGCTTTAATTTATCATGCTTCTAAAGCCTTAGGTGTCTGTACAACCATAGGGCATAGCCGTAGGGAATCAGTTCTGGACCGTCGTATGTTGTCAGATAAGGCAAATCACTATGTGCAACACCAAGTATCTGCCTCGTAGTCTTGTAGCTACAAATTTACCCAGACATTGCTTTCCTTGAAGGAGTGGGTGACGGTTGAAGTGCACCGTATCTTTTGGCTCTGTCCCGTCTGCTCAAGCCCACCTCTGTTCGAGAGACTTAACGCCAGAAAACACAGGCTTGGGTTTCTGGCAGGCACAAACATTACTCGTTCGATTATCCCCGTGGGCAAGACTAACTCTATCGATACTGCATTGCGTTACACTGGCAAGCTACACTGGTTGCATAATTTGCTGTAAGGTGCAAATGAATGCCATTTCGTTGCTTTATGAAACTGTGCACCACGTCCTTTGTTCTTCAAGCATAAAAGATCCCACAATCTGATCGTACTACGACAGTTTTGAACGGCTGCTGACGTGGTGGTATGTTGTAGCCGATGATGTGGAGTCGCATGTCACACCGTGTGATGTGACACGTGATGCTACCTCATATGCCACAATTTTTTAATATTTTGTGGTCAACAACTGCATACGGGCAATCGAAGAAGCAGAGTGTGGTATTCATGGGGTGACATGAAATACAAAAGCAATTTTTATGCTGCTGCGTAAGAAGTTCAGCATCACACTTGTTACTATGCACAAAGTGAACCTGAAACATTCAAGAGTATTTGCAAAACAAGAAAGGAATATGTGCAACCAGGCACCAGAAATGTTTAACGGTGGCATCTGGTGACATCATGCATGCACGCTGGCTACGCACTGTTGCTTTTTCGTATTCAATTAGCAAGCATTTCTTTATTCAATCACTTTTGTACAGGCTCGGTTAGCAGTTGCACAATTAAAAATACGATATATGAACATAAAAACAGGCAACGATGGAATAAAAATATGTTCTGATAACACAGAGCTTATGGGTGATTGTAGACGAGTTCGATGAGCATGGAAATAGTTAAAAATACATGAATTAAAAAAAAAACAATCATATGAGTTGCATCATGCATTAATGTTCTTCGTCGACACCGTTTTCGAGTGGCGGTTCTTCTTCGGGTGGTTCTTCTTCGGGTGGTGGCTGTTCTTCGGCGCCTTCCACGGCCTCAATGAGACGCCGCGGGTTGATGGTGCACGAGTTGGTGCAGTTGTGCACTTTGTAAATGCCGATCAGGCGATCGGACAGTTCGAACATGTTGTTCCTCAACGATATGATGATGAACTGCGCGTTTCTCGTTCGTTCCTGGAAATGCAAAGGTAACAAAAAAAGTGTTTGAAATGTCTCTGGCGAAGCCTGCAACATTTGATGAGAGAGTGAGAACTAGGTTAGTGAAGGGACAGTGAAGAGAAAATTGGTTTCACTCGTTATCAGCAAATGACCCTTCTGCAATACAATAAACAACACCCTTGCAGCGAAAGGACACCTAGTAAGCGAGAAAACGCACAAAAATAGAATGATTTTAGTTCAACACTATTACTGAAACCTACTTTTTAAAATTTCGGCTATCGTTCTATCTCGAGAAATTGACCGGCTTCCTAAAAAACACGTGACGAAGAAGATCACAATATTACATCCTAGGCACTTCCAATCTACACGTCTTTGAGCATATGCATGCAAAACTTGCCGTACATTAAGTCACAATCAGCCCAAGAAATTTTGCTGAAGAACACCATCAAATTCAAACAACAACAACAACAATAATACTAATAAATAAAAGTTTTCTCAACGCTCCTAATACGAAATTAGGTTAAATTAGTATAAAATTTATATAGCGTATAAAGAATGCCGACTGCTCTTTCTTGAAAGTAAAACAAGAATTATAGTAAGACACGCCACTACATACCTTGATATAGTACCCGACGATTGACACGTTCCTAATGTCCAGCGCAGCGTCGATCTCGTCCATCACATAGAAGGGCGTTGGCTTGTAATAATGCAGGGCAAATACAAGTGCCAGAGAACTCAGCGTTTTCTCACCTCCCGACAAGTTGGATATGTTCTTCCAAGACTTCTTTGGGGGCCGCACGCTGTTGGAAATAATTTTGTTACTGTTACAGTGGTGCAGAGTGGAAACTATAAACCTTTGTGTAACGGCAACTTGAACAGGAAACGACGCAACTTTCACCGGACAATTAAAAACACTATGGTCAAATGCTTTCCGAGGAATGTCACAATTCAATTCTGGCGTTTTACGTGCCAAAACCAATATTCAGAACAGCAGCGTTGTGTCCCGTCTTGATCTGTCGCCGTCCGTTTGATTTTTTGCACTACTGTTCTGAATTATACACCACCAACTAGCCCATCAGTCTGTCCTTTTGCCAAAACCACGATACTACAATCATGAGGCATGCCTTAGAGAGAGACGCCAGATTAATTTTGACCACGTGGGGTTCTTTAACGTGCACCTAAATTTAAAGCACACGAGTGTTATTTCATTCTGCCTCCCTCATAAGGCCACCATTGCCGAGAATCAAACCCACGTCCTTGAGCTTAGCTGCGCGTCATTTTAGCTGCTAACCTACTACATGTAGCGGGCCCTGAGGAACGTCTAACATCGAGACAGGAAAAAGCAGAGCTAATGCAAGACAGTTCCACCAAATCAAGCAGTTATGGCTCCTGCACATTTATATGCGGTATCATTCCATCAGCTTATTAGAAAGTATAGTTCTACCTGGAATTTCACGAATGTTCACCTGCAGCGGAGCTCCTGTGCCGCAGCTTTTCAGACTGCCGCTTTGTGCAACGTTAAAGGGCCCCTGACAGCCGATTTCTTATTTGTGACATTTATGTTGTAATAAGTAGGTCTATGCCTTGTAATCACGGAATGACACCGTAAATCCTCCAACGTGATGTCTAAATAATCCTAGCAGCGTTAATTGTGGTCATTTTTAGTGTAGGTTCAAAACGCGCGCCGAAAGAGGATAAGAAACTAGCGCCGCGCCGTGGCGGTCACGCCTCGGGGCACGCGTGATGACGTGCGCTCAGTATTGGGTGACGTCAGCTACGCGCTTGTTGAACTGCCAGTTGGAGAACACACACACGGAGAGCTCACGCTGCCTGCCGACACGTACCGAAGAAGGAGAAGGTGGGAAAGCAAACATGCTTCGCAATATACCACAGTGCATGCACCGCGCATATTTCGGTCTGTGACGTCGACAACACTTGCTTTACCTCTGCAACGTCACAAGGGGCCTACGTCTACGTCATACTAGTGGTTATGTTGATAGGAGTTCAAAATTCAGATGAGCACTCAGGCTTACTTTAAAACCAAATTAAAATATCTTAAAGGCAACGCTCGTCACTCATAATCGGTCAGAAGTGCCCCCGCATGCAGGACTATCAAACAACACAAGCATCTTGAGTTTCCAAATTCGGTGTCAGGGGTCCTTTAAATAGCCAGCCCTTCGACAAATTGTGGTTACACTTCAGGAATTTACGACTGAAATTTAAGGAATTTAAGTGCCGTAAGCTCTGTTTTCCAAATAATTCTGATCTCACTTGGGCATACAGGATAATATACGGAAGAAGTAGTGAGAATGTGAAATATCGCTGTGTACTTAGGCTGTACATAAAGTTCGGTGTTTCACTACTTGGTAGATATAAATCTCAGGTGATTGACTAAGAACTGTGACATGTACACGCGATTGGTATATGGTTCTTAAACACTTCATCTCTCATTGTATAATTGCAATGCTGCATCAACTAGTACTTTATGACTGTTTTGAAAACTGCGTGGCACTGTTATGTTGTTTCGAAAAGACGCTACACGGAATAACAGGCAGAAAGAGGAGCTTCTGTTGGAAGGTCATTCATACGAAATGCAACATGGCAGATGCGCACCTGAAAACTATGCCCTCGGTGAAGGGGTCGAGCGAGTCGACCAGCTCGAGCTCCGCGTCGCCGCCCAGTGTGAGCATCTGGTACGTCTCCTTCAGTTTGCTGCTGATGATGCCAAATCCCCGCATGAATTCGTTCAGGCGCTGCTTGCGCAGGTTGTCATGGTGACGTCGCTGCTCAGCCCGTTTCTCTGTCACCGCTTCCAGCTCAGCAACCCTCTGCTTGTAGGCTTCCTCCTGAACAAAAAAATATCGCATTGTAGATGTGCGATCATTATCGTGAGCAATATGAGCTGCAACACCGAATTCATGTTTATTCAACAATTACTTGTAACGTACAGATACGATTGTGACATACTGAATTGCCAGGAACACCTTTCTGCTTGAGCATTTAATTTAGAGTCATGAGCATTTTTGCGCACGCCAAATGTGCTTAGCCGCCGCTATGACCTTTAAAAGGTAAGTTCAGTGTTCTATCTCGTATTGCTCACGACTATGCCCCGAGACAACTTAATGTCTTAGTAAGTCGTGGATGCTCGACAAAACTACTCAACGAAACTGACAACACCGCTCTGCAGCAGGCACAGGAACGAAGCAGTCTTTCTTTGAAGCAATCGGTGATTATGGGATCTCTCCGTGACTGACACATCTTTTTGGCGACATCATTCGGGGCAGACCCCCTTTGTATTGAGCCTCCTCTCCTAAGGTTCAGATAAGTGCTGTTAAAGTACTTTATCCATAAAGGGACACTGAATCAGGTTAGACCTACAGATTATCCTTTGTGAACTTTATCATCATTATTCAGCAACGATAGCTTCAGTATTGCAGTGATGCTACCGAGGACTTCTGATTTGGAGCAATTTTTGGAGCAGCAAAATTTCCGTTTTGGAGCACTTTGGAGCAGCAAAATTTTCATCTTGGAGCACTTTGGAGCAGATAATTTTGCATCTGGGAGCACTTTGGAGCAGCGAATTTTACATCCTGGAGTGCAATACAGAAGCATATTGCATTAACATTCAAGCACCTGAGTATTATTATGGGGCTCTTATGAAGGCTAGAAATATTTCGATTCATTGCAAATCTCATGGAAAAAATCATCTCAGGAGCATAGGCGTGCGCACAGGGGGGGCACGGGGGGGAGCGCCCCCCCCTAATCACCTAAGAGGGGGGGGGGGCGCAAAATCTGCCCCATACATTGACCCTTGCGATAGCAATTATATGGACACTCTCGGCGGATTTTTGCCGTCGCCGTTACCGTAATTTTCCGTATAAAGTCCAAATTAATAACATCACCACGCGCATTCTAGCCGCGGGTAAAAGCTCACGAGCGCTGGCGACGAACGCGGCTGAAGCGGAGATTAAACTAGCCGGCCGTCTGTCTCCGCCGCACGGACAGCGCATGAGATAACATCTTCCCGCGTGCGGGCCTGCCGTCGATTGCTCATCAAACAGAGAGGAAACGCCCCGCCCGTCTTTCGTAAGGAGCATGAAGGGACGCCAGGGGAGCGGAAGGGGGGGGGGGGCGCATCTTTCGAAGGGCGCAGTCGCTTGCGCGCGCGCTATCTCGAGGCATCAGGAGACGGCTCGTAAACTTGCTGTGCTCTCAACGCTTACTTCGCGTTTAGAGAACTCAGAGCAAGAAAACGCTTCGGTTCCTGGAGGGGCCATATTCTCTTAAACCAGCGTTTTGTTGAGTTACGCGAGATCGGATCCAAAAGAGTTAGCTGCTAGTCTTACTTCGTTTCACAATACAATTTTTCGGTATCGCATTCATTGCTTCGCTCTTAAGCGAAACTGAGTTTTTTTAACCGTTAGCTATTGACCCCCGCGAAAGCGAGGGGCGGACGTGTAACATGGCGTAGCCGCTTCACTGTGGGCCAGCTGCGCATTTGCGGCTGCTTCGACCAGGAGATATGATTTTACTAATGAGATGACATTTTTAAAAAAGCAAACAAAAAATTCGAATTGGAACCCTAGCACGTGAGCTCGAAAGGGCAGGGCCTTTTAGGGGGTATTTACCGCAGAGTGATTACAAACTCGGACGTGCTGGCGGAAGGAATTGCGAAAAAGCTTTCTGGATGAAGAACCATGGATAAAGTATATCTGAGGAAAAGTGTCAACGCGTTTCCACCGTTCGCGTGCTCTTCCATAAACGCGAAGCAAGGAAAATTCGATATTGTCCCATATATATCTACTGCGAGCGATCACAGATTTCATTCCGCGATGTCTGGAAACAGAAGTGACAGACATTTTAGCGGCACTCATGTAGTTATTACTGAACATTGCTTTCCTTACGTGCCGTGTGACGCTTGAAACGAGCTATCAGCAGCGTTTCTGGAACAGACAACGTCCGCCGATGAATCGCCGTCGCACTTTCTCGCTACCGACAGGCCTAGACGTCACGAGCCTCTGCGGAGAGCGCGTTTTGCTGTCGAGCCGACTTGCAGAACAGAAGCTGCGTCGGCACCGTGCATGGCATCGTGGCTTACTCGGAACGCACGCACGAGCGCTATTTATTCAGCGGAATAATTCTTGGTCCATGACTGCGACTTTATTGGCAGCCCCAAGATCGAGCTGCACATGTTCTGACGCGCCGGCGGTGCGATTGCCGGTGATAGACGCCCCCAAACCCGAGACTTTGGCGCAGTTTGGCGCAAATTTCGTCGATATTATCAGGATGGCGCAGTAAATACAATTTGGCGCACTTTGGCGCAGTTGGCGCAGGAGTGGAATCACTGAGTATTGAAATTAAAGTAAAGATGAAAGTGCGGCTTTTCGAACACCTTGCAGAAACCCTCATGCCTGTACGTTGGTATGACATTTCGGATCTCAAGGCATCTTTCAGCCACATTGACTAATAAAATTTCCTCAAATATGCAACGTTAGGTCTCCGGCTCCTGCAGAACACTACGAAAATCATTTTTTTTTGCCGACAAAGAATCATGTAGGCCCTCGAGGATATTTTAAAAATCTATGACATCACGGCGACTTGGTGCAGAAACTCTATATGTCACTACCTCTGTTTTGTTCGTATGTATTTTCTGGCGGCAAGAGTGGTGTTTTTGATATAGGAGAATCTAGGTAAACAGCAACTGACTAAACGAAACTATGGCCTCTAATCTAGTTAGTTTTGTATTTGAGTGCTGCACCTTCATAAATCTTTCTCGGTAAACAAAACTACTGTTAATTGGAACATATTTTCCCAGTACTTTCAAGCTCTGTGTAACAAGATTCGATTGCATTGCAAAAGGTTAATTTGCTAATACGAGTGAAGTAATTTTTCCCTTTCGTGTACCTTTTAAGAAACAATTATTTGGATATATCTAATTAATTTGATTGCAAATGGGATACTATGTAGTCAGAACAATTATATTCGCACTTGAAACTTCCAATAGTCACACACTTCTATCATAAAAATAAACACAAAATAAGCCAGGGAGAGCATAGGGGTCATTAATTGTTGACTTCAGCTGTAGTGTAGTAATGATGATAATGATAATGCTGATGAAATTGAAAAGAATTAAAATGAACGAAAAATCAACCTTTCCATCGGTGGGATCCGAACCCACAACCTAAAGAATTACGTGTCCGACGCTCTACCAGCAGAGCTACAGCTCCATTTCGTTGTTAGGGGACGGGAAAGCGCCTTGTGTTGCAGAAGGGAAAAAATTCCCCCTCTTTCTATCATAAAGATAATGAATATGTATCCTCTGTACACAAACATTGAGAATAAGGAGTTAGAGGCAGTTGTAATAAATACAAACTGAAGGCAATTTCAGAATAAAGAAGATGGCTGACCCCATGGCCTAGTGCTACTATGTACTACAACATCTTTACATTACACAAAAACAACAACAACAACAACAAAAAAAAACTGCATGACTTAGCTTCAAAGGCACCACCTACATCGACATATAGGAAGTTTGAATAAGACTTGCCTTTCGGCGATACTCCTGTATTGCAGCCATGTTCGGCTTCATGGCGGTCAGATTCTCCTTGAGCATGGTGGACTTCATCGTGAGTGCTTCACCATTCAGCTCTTCCAAATCCTTGTCTTCGAGCTCGGGTAACGTTACCTCAGGCTCGCCGTCAATCGAATGGCACTTAAGCTTCTTCAGCTGTGAACAGGAACATTGCAGGCGCACCCATTAGCATGTATAGTCGGATACAACTTTATTAGTCAATGGCATTTCATCCTCAAAGGCGGATGCACACAAGCCTGCAACAAAGGGCGTGCACCCTGTGCGGACGTCACGACGGTTGGTGACTCCGCCGCCCAGCTCAGAATATTTCTTTAGTCCCAGAGGCAATCGGCGTTAGCACTTTGATCGTATGGGCATGGAAACAGGACCGTTCAAGTTCCTCATAACATGTCTCATAACTAACCGATTTCAAAAATTATTCCGGTAGAAATGCTCCCCAAATGACACCTTACAACTTCCGGCGATTACTGGATACTTCTGATGGGACCTCATGAACAACTCTTTTGCGTTCAACGATGTCTGAAGACGTTAGTGACAGACCTCTCTCGTCCAGCGCGTCACTTTGGCTTGGCGGTCTTGAAGGGCTGCCTCGCTCTGCTCCAGCTGGTTCTTGAGCTCAATCTGCTTCGAACTCAGTGCATTCTCTGCAGATTTCCCACTGTCGATTCCTGCTTGCACTTCGGCCAGCTTCTGCTTCAGGGTTTTCAGCTCCTCCTGCACAAACGATTAATGGCTGAGTTATTTGTGCTGTGGGCTAGATGTACAAGCAGTGTACTACGAATACGTACAGTAGTGCGACTACAGTCGGCAGCAGACCGTGACGAAGAGTGCTACTCTAAACTGGAACTCAGTGATACATGTGCATGTAATAGCACAAGCACTAGGTTTACAACCCGTGAAGCGACGTAGAGGAGATACAGACCAAACGAAGTGTAACTATAGTGGAGCACAACTTTCGAAATGCTGCGGCATTTCCACCTCAAAGGTGAATGCATACAAGCCTGCACCAGGGAGCATACACTCTAGATTGACGTCAAATGCTTCATGGTCAGTGACTCCACTGTTGCAGAACATGAGCTGTTAGGAGAACACTGCTGAGTACATGGGTAGGACTATTTCTTTTACCAGGTATTAAGCTACTGTGCTTCAGCACCTCGGCAGGCCCTCCTGTGCCTTTTTAGTTGTTACACAACTACATTATAACTTTGTGCATCACCTCATCTGCAGTAGAGAGGCAAGGCCACAACATTAGGCTCGCTCAGTACAAGCACTGCAGGACTCTCAATAAAATTTGTCACCAAATGAACCTCATCTGTGTAACAGAGTGATTTCGCAATGTTCAGAACGCACGCGCAGCAGCCCTGTGAGCACCACAATGACAGCGGTCTTTGGTGCTTTCCCAGCTGTGGTCGCGTTTTAGCAAAAGTTTAGGTGAAAGCCAAGAAAAGCGCAATTGTGGATTTTTCAGTGACTTGTGAGGACATTTGTAAATTCAGTACTTTCTTGCACCAGGCCCGTGCCCCCCCCCATCATAATACAGGGCGAATCTATTTATTAAAGGAAACAAAAAAGTATCATGAAAAGTCAACCACTGTCCTATATGATGGTCATTAGCAGAAAAAGTACCGCAGTCTCCCAATTATTGACGGCTGAAGTCAACCGCCTAAATTGCCATTACCATCATCAGCTCCACCTTGCTATTCAAACCTTGTTGCGCCATGGCATGATACCATTTTGCATTTTTGTTGCTTTCTTGCGAATATATTTGGACTTCATGCTACTTTTAAAAAAAAAAAAACAACTCTGTGAAAATGAGCAGAAGCTTACAACAGTTCACCATGCCATTAAATTCTGGCCCAACCTACATTCCAGGTCTTACGATAAGTGGGCTTTTTGCGGTACGTTAGCAACATGATGCAAACACTCCGAATTCTGTCGAGCTGAAACGCGTAGGAGTGATGAGGTGGCTTACTGCAGCCTTTTCGCCGACAGCAAGCAGCTCCTTTCCCACTTTCTCCAGCTCGCTGTACTCGAGCTTGGCTGCTTCGAGTCGGGTCTTGGCATCCTCGAGCTCCAACTCAATCGTGGTCACCTTGTTCTCGGCTTTGCTTAGATTCCTGGCACAAAAAAGACAACACAATCACGACACGCTCACTTACACCTAAACATGCGACTGAACGGCGAGTATGGAGCACTTAGTTGCATGAAAATTTTCATTGGACATTAATGTAGTTAGGGTGAACTTGGGCGTACAAGTTCGCAATAGTATGGAGGAACACAAATTCTACATATATTTACGTCACTCTAAAAACTGACACATCAAATTGTGAATTCTCGTACTGCGAAGGGGACCCTGAAATGGTTGTGACAATTTTACAGCGAAGTCTGCTACGAGATCACAACAGCAGATTTCGGTGGCGTAGTCTGCCACCGCCATGTCTGCAACCACTATTGCGCACAATAAGGAAAAAATATTGAGGGTCGAGTAGGACTTGAACCCAGGCACTTTACGTGGCATTTGAGTATTCTACCAAAGAGCAATGCCGGTGCTTGAAACCCCTTTGCAAAAAGACTCTATACGGCCATCATGTAAAGCAAGGAATCATGTTAACGTAGGTAATACAGCGTGGTAAAGGAGTAAAATAACAACCAAGAGCCACACAATGCTAACCGAGTATTGAGTGGGTGGTTTAAAGCTTCCTACCCATTAAAAGGGCTCAGCCGTAATTCTTTGTCATCAGCCACAGCATCAACAATGTCAATATACACTCATACCCCATTATAACAAAGTCTCATCTGACACGAAAATAAGTTTGTTATATCCGAAAATTCGTTATAAATGTATATTTGTAACCCTGTATATACGACAAAACTATTCTTCATTTACTTCGTTATAGCTGATAATTCGTTATATCCGTGTTCGTTATATCGAGGTTTGAGTGTAATTCCTTAGAAATGTGTAGTGGGTACCTCGCTTCGCAGCATGACGAATAATGGCATAGTGGCTACTTCCCTACTTCGTGAAATTATGATGATTTATGGTGCACTAGGTACCTTGCAACTATACTTGCAGTAATCGCCCCAAGGAGAGTTTACAACGGGCTCTAGAAAGGACGCTCCTCTAGCTTTCTCTGCAACTGTGCCACGCGTTTTTCGCAGGCCTGGCGTTTTAACAGCGAAGCCATTCTAGCTAGCCGTAATTTTGACCTTGTCATAAAACCCCACTGTGCCGTTGCCACAGCAACCGCCGACGCGACAGCTGTGAGAACACCTGGCATAACCTTGCGACCACCGCAGTGACATCACGCCAAGCCATGCATGCGCAGTAGCAACTGCTGTGCATGCGTGGCAACTACTGAGCGAGTGTGCCGCTGTGCTCGCTCAGTAGTTGCCATGGCCCAACCGGGTGTAGTTTGTACTGCCAAAGAAGAGACCGTGCTTCGCGAAGCAATGCTTGCTGCAAAGCGGGAGAGGCAGCGGCAACGCCAAGCCAACCCTGCATACGCAGCCAGGATGGTCAAAAACGACAGTTTGTAATCATAGGTGCCCATCAGCTTCGTAGTATCTTTAGCATTGCGCCTCCAGTGCAAGCTGCGCTAATCTTTTTTTTTGAAAAGCCCATTCAGCTGGTAGCCTAAATCCTTTGGATCATTAACAGTCCTATTTAAGTGTCTTGTGTAAAGCGTTTAAGTTATCATGAGGTTTAAAACATGCGCATTGCTACAGACCGCAGCGCACCCCCACAACCGAGTGCTCAGCCACCCGGTTTGGGACGTGGCAACGTTCTGGATGCCACTTATATAACCATAGAGCCATCAGATTGTATCAGCGTTTTTTTCCGCAGAAGAAAATGTGAGAAAATGGCCAAGTTTGCGGCACCACCTCGTGGAGCATAGATCAACCAGACAAACACGGAGAACGGCCTCCGCGATCCATACAGTGCAACGGTGGAGGATCATAGCAGACTGAGCTTAGCCCCAACCACTTGGCGAAAAAGCCGAGGAGAGAAAGCACGGCTTAGGAGGAGGGTAACCCTTGATAGACTATAGCTTCTTTAAATACAAGGAGCTTTGCTTAAAAGAGTCATGAACCATTTCTCATGCTTGGAGAAAAAAAAAAAAAAAAACACATCCTACAAAAAAGCAGACACTGCTATGAACAGCTCAACCAAATCTTGCACTAGTGCGCAGCAAGGAGGGTTCACAAGCGGAGCGCGAGGTTTTCATTTCCTCTGCACCCTCTTTTGTAACATTTAAATTAAATCTTTGATCATTATGTTTGAAAACAAAGTTGGGGCTCTGACACACACTTTGCATTGCATTGTACGTTGTAGCTTTGCCATAAAGTAATAAGCAAAAAAAAAAGGAGAAAATTTGTAGCATCCTTCATATTGCACTTGCAAACACACAAGATGCAGAACCTACCTAGAAGGGACACTAAGGA
The DNA here is from genome assembly GCF_013339695.2 of Rhipicephalus sanguineus. NCBI lineage: Eukaryota > Metazoa > Arthropoda > Arachnida > Ixodida > Ixodidae > Rhipicephalus > Rhipicephalus sanguineus. The sequence goes on along the minus strand of NC_051181.1, from coordinate 129,146,525 downwards.
TACATCAAGAGCTTGAGTATCCAATAACACCCCTATAACTATTGATGTCTGAGTCATCTCAAACTAGTAAGGAAGTGAAAAACAATACACAAATGACGCGTTTAAAGGCGTGGCTGCACTTCTGTCGTACATGCCACATTGCAAATGTGCTGTTCTTAATAATAGAGAGGCATCGACATTTACTTTTACACCAATAATTTGACACAGTGAAATTACGCACCGCTCAGCTGTCTTGATACTGGACTGTGCCCTGGTGATTTCCATCGAGGCGGCATCTAGTTGCTTCGTGACGCTCTCCACTTTTTGCTGGACTGAGCCCATGCACTTTCCGGTGATTTCCATGATTTTCGCGTGAAGCCTAGGGAGCAACACAACTCGTCAAAAGCATGATAGATCAACGTTTGCAACACTGAAACAGACATTTCTCAAACAACCGAGGCTATAGGAATACCCTTTTTTTTGTCACTACAGCCACGAAAATTGAAACGCAACAAGCGGAAACATTTAAAGGGGCCCTGCAACACTTTTCCAAGAACAGTGAAACTCCGATTATACGACACAAAACCACTGTATACGTAATCCGGGCTTTGTACAACTGAAAAACTAAGAATATAGGCAGTGACTCTCAGCCTTGAACAAAAATGTTCAGAGCGCCTAAATGAAGCCGTGGCACAACCCTGTCTTTTCCAAGAAATATGGATTACATTTTTAAAAATGACAGCTAAACAGTTAATTGAAAGTGTGAATGAAACTAATCTGAACCTCAAAAAAAAAAAAAAAAGTCTAATCCAACGAGCACATTCTTTACGATAGAGTCCGAAAATTGCCAGCGTGTTAAAACGAAAACGAAACCACGTTGGCAACAGCCTCCCGTCAGAGCAGTCAGATACAGCGTTATTGCCATCACAAAATGACAACGGAGCATATCTTGCAGTGTGTTCGCGTAGGATGATTTCATGAGCGACTGAGACTTGTGTGCCTTGTATTTGTTCCCAATGAAGTGCAATTGGTGATGTGCCACCTTCATATTGAACGCTCTCATGAAGAGAGTTATTTTGCATGCTGAAGATAGCAGTCGCACGTCTTTTTGGCGTGCTCGAGGCCTGTGACCGTGAGTAGCGCAAACAAAGAGTGATGTTCAGCTGCTTGTCAACCAGCAAAAGTTTCCACGAGCTTTAAATGGGAAAATATCCAGACCTCGAAGGCGAGCTTGCCGACCAGCTACTCCCGTGTAGGCAGGGTTTGTTAAGGTAACGGCCCTGGAACGTGCACGTGATCGAGGCGTATCCAGAAGCGATCTTGAAGGCAAGGAAACTGGATCACCGAATAAAGTGAACTGCCAGGAGAATAAATTTTCCATTGTAATAAGGCGAACCGTACCTGTCTCACTCTCCATCTTCTTTTAACAGCACGTCAGTTTTATATTTAACAGCTGGTTACGCTCATATTTATTTTAAACCTATGTAAATTTGGTGTGCGTTACACTCGAATTTAAAAACAAAAAGCAATTTTTCTTTATCGGATGGTGCCACAGAGTCCTCGTAAAATGCAGGTTCGGCATAAAACAGCGTCGTATGACCGAGTTTTTAAAGACATTATTTCTATTGGGGTTTTGCCGGGACTGAACCGATTCGTCGCAAAATCCGGGTCGTTGCATAACCGAGGGACGTATAATCGAGGTTCCACTGTGATCATTGAACAGCTTCATTAAAGGAGCTTGTTGTCTCACAAATCGACTGTCAAAAAAAATTTGTGGAATCCGTTAGTATGAGCGAAGTTAGAGGGATCTGGCGCACACTTTAAACACTGTCTCTCTCCTTTCGTACCAGTGCGCGCGCTGAAAGCTATGCAGAAGGGGATGACCAGGGGGCAAGAAGCTATGTACGTCCGCTCGTCAGTGTGCGTCATGAACTCGAGCAGTTTCTTTTCTTTTCTCTTATTCTTCAAACGCGCGGCTTACTTTCAGTGTGATCGCGAGTGCGCGCGTGGACACGTCGCAGCATTTTGCGGTGGCCGCTGTAACTATGCAGCTCACGATGCTCATATCAGGCAATGGCGGTGAACTTTGTGTTTAGGACGCGGTCATTCGGGTTCATGGCATCGTTTGCCGAGAGAAGAGCGAGTGATTTCTAGCTGACTTTTCAGAATTAATTGTAAATTCTAGGCCGCGTGCTGCGATATATTGTTTGGCTCATGTGTTCTCAGGAGCCTCGACTACCGATTGGCAGCATTTTCTGACCACGCTCAAAAAGTGTTGCAGGGCCCCTTCAACACAATGTGAGCATTATACAGTGCTACCCAAGAATGCAGGTTTTTGATCAAACAAAACGCACGACCGCAGCTCACTTCAGGATGCCCGTTGACGTTCTGTTACGTAATGTTGAAAATGAAAAGGACAAGAAAAAATCTTCAGCCTCTAGAGTTTCTCAGTGTTCAACACTGGCACATGCCGACTGAGCTACAACTAACAAACAGAAACATAATTACACCAATCTAAAAACACTTACTCCACAACTTTGTCTTCCACCTTGTTCCATGATGCCATTGCCTGGTCATACTCTGTAACAAATGAGAAGAGCAATTGTGTGTGTACACGTCAATGCAACAGAACCTGCAAATGCATCTTCTTGGGAAACTTGCCACAAAATGTTATTCATGTGAAAAATTTCAGTGTAAGCGAGCTGTGCAATGGTTTCGCTGCAACAATCATGGAAACCCATGGACAAACTTGTATAAGCCAAAGGTTTCTAAAAAAAATGTTTATTCATTCTTCATATGCACTCAGAGATAAGAATCAAAGAGTGCATCACCATGCAGCGCGTTTTCTTGCTTACGCATGGTAAGCGAGAAAATGCACAAAAAGAAAACGAAGGTGGCGATGCCACCTTCAACTTTCCATGCCAATTGCCGTGATGTCGTAGATATTGAAAACATCTACAGGGGCCTACATAGTTCCTAATGCGTAACAATGCAGTTCATTGTCTTCTGAGGGAGTAGGGACATAACGTAGCAAGCTTCAGAAAAATTCGTTAGGCTGATGTTGCAAAAAAAAAAAAAAAAAAGAAACAGTGAAGTCCGTGATGTTACATATGGAGATTCAGGCACGAAATTTAAAAATTAAGCTATGACCGTCATTTTCTTTTGTATTACTAAACCTATGGTGGTGAAATTAACGACAGCAGAGCTTTCAAAGTATAACTGCTCAGTCTAAGCGGATCCACTGTTTTACTTTATTGTCCCTTTAACAGCTTTGATGTGAAGCAAATACATTACGCAGAGTTAGGCCGAAAAAAAGGCAGGCATACCTTTCTTGTAGGCAGCCACAGCCTTTTCTTGCTGAGCAAGTTTCTTCTTGTCGGGAGCAGACTTCGCCACTTTCTCCTTTTGCTCGGCCAACTGACTGGTAAGTGAGGTGTGCTGCTGTTTCAAGCCCTGCAAGAAACAAAAGGTAATTGCGTAGCGTCATGGTCAAGAAATCAAAACAGTTGCCGAGAAAACAACTGCCAATCGCCAAGATATCGCAGTTCTTCGCCTGTCAAGTGCACTGAAGGTACACTAATGCTGAGTTCGAAAAACTTAATCTCATAAGCTTTCAAGATTTCATCTCCGCGCTACTGATAAATACAGAAGCTCGTCCCGAAACAATGGTCTACAGCCACATTTACTGATGGATGAAGGTATATTCCACTATTCGTGCCATTGAACAAAGCTTTCAAACATGTTGCCAGTGCATACGTGACTCAGCTGCTTCCAAGGAAGCAACAGTGCAAATTGCAAGTGAGGGACCTGTCCATATTACTTTTCCTTTCAAGCAACTTTGCAAGCTGAGTGCAGTGTTCACAACGCACTGCAGACTATCTCTAAGTCAATGCTGCGAAGTCTCAGCCTTTAGCCAACAATCCAACAAAAAGAACAGTCCTTGTCACGATTTCCAATGAAGTTGTTGCTGAAACATGGCTGCAACAGTGCATTTAGACACAGATTAAAGAAAAAGCAGGGGCTATGCATGGTGCTGACTGTCAAGTAAAGTTTATTACAGGGAATTGAGTCAATTCGTAAAGAATAACAGTCGTGTGGTCTGTACCCCTTGGCACAAAGAAAGGACTTTGGGTTGGGTTAATCTGATCTAACTGCGTTTTAAATATGTTTTTTTTCCCTGAATAAAAAATTCAGTTGCTAGTAGCGCGTCGTCCTGTGTCAGTCTTTTCTTGTGTGCCATTTTATTCGCGCCCCCGTTTCATTATGAAAGAAAGGACTACCACGAAAAATCCACGGCATCTGAGTGGCACGCAAAGAGAAATTTAAAAAAGAAAACTACGGTAAGAAGATGCACAAGGAAGACCGCGTAGCTGTTCTTTATAAACTGTTCAGGTCTGATGTAATGAACTCCACTTGACAGTCAGCACTGTGTGTTGTCCAATTTTTCTTTCTTAGTCCTGTCTCTGGTGACGCTAGTTGTAGTCGTAAACACAAACCAACTTGACTGGTTCTCCGTCCTTTTGATGAAAAGTTGGCTCCAGAACGAGGCTTCTCCTCACCTGACCACTGTGTATCAGATCATTCCAAATCTACCTCTTTCCACAAACGTCGGTCTTGTTCCGAAAGTACTACAAGCCCCAAGTCACCATTTCAACTTAATGCGAAAAAAAAAAAATAACACTGAAGTGTACGGCACCTTGACTTCCACCTGGAACTTCTGCAAGGCATGCTTGGAGGCCGTGACGTCCTTGCGGAGGGCATTGATCTTGTCGTCCAGCACGGACTGGCGTTCGTGAAGGTCCCGGGCCTTGTTCTCGAGAGCCGTCAGCTGAGACGTGAGCTGCTCCATCTGTGCGGCACTCATGTCGTCGTCGACAATTGCCTGACCCATCTTGCCACGCGAGACGCGCCCGCCTCCTCCGCTCATGGTGCCTGTTGAGAAAAGACGTCGTGGTTGCAAGGGACTCTGGCTACTCCGCGTATAATGCTGAATTCCAGTGGCATATTCGGACCAGCTTGACTGCGTAATCAGTACAAAAGGGACAAAAACAAACAAGCAAACAAGCAAACAAACAAACAACAAACAAACAAACAAACAAACAAACAAGGGACTGACGAGGACTGGCGCTGACTTCCAACTAACCATTATTACAAGGAACATAAAAAAGAAAACGAGATATCACACACCTGATCACACCAGAAGTCTCTGTGCGAACTCAGGGACAAACAAGAACCAAGAAACAGCAACAAATCGAGCGCAATTATGACGAGCCAACACGTCCTGCAATTCCCTGCTCCCAATGCCGATGTGCTCCGGCCATTTGAAGAAACAAAAATTCTAGCCAGGGGAATATGCACATAATATTGAAGCTGCAGCTATCGCAAGAGGTAACTGACTCTGTAAGCCTTCTAGTGCTTTCATCGACAAAGAAGTCGATTACCTGGATTCTTCTACACATGTTACCTCGCCACAATTCTGCTTGATTCCGTGAGAGAACAGCACGTTTGGCATGCCTCACCGGACACGTCCACCAGCTCTCCCTGCAGGGTGACCACCCGGTGACGTGTCCTCCCCTGAAGCCCAATGCGGGTGGCCTGGTCAAGGTCGTCGGCCACCAGAGTGTCTCGCAAGGCAAAGTAAAATGCCGGCAGCAGGCTGGTGTCCTTCACCGACACCAGGTCAAACAGGCGGGGCACGTTTTCAGGGCTGCGCAGAACGTTTGTGAGCAACAGGGTTTGATAATAACGGCAAGACTAATGTATTTTTTCTGTTGTTGAAGGGTAATTTTCTTGTACGAGAAAACAGTTCTTTTCTGCCTCAAAACTCACACTAAAGGAAAGCAGTAAATCAGTCTGTAGACTTGGGGACAATCTGCAATGCTGTATACAAGCTCCACACTCAAAATGACTGTGCACATGACCTTCACCTAATTTAGTAGACTATCAGTAAATGGAAATCTCTGAAATGTTAAGCAGAACTACCACCTCTAATCATACTTGGATTCTGCCCCTGTGTTCATCTCTCTGTAAACGAAACTCCTGTTAAATGCAACACGTATTCCGGGTCCATTCAGGGTCTGTTTAACGAGAGTCAACTGCAATATAATAATTGCTGGCTTTTTACGTTCCAAAACCAAGATATAATTATGAGGGACCCTGTAGTGGAGGGCTCCAGAAATTTCGACCACCTGGGGCTCCTTAACGTGAACCTAAATCTAAGTACACAGGCCGTTAGCATTTTGCCTCTGCCAAAATGCGGCCGCCACAGACTGGATTCGATCCCGTGACCTTCGGGTCAGCAGTCGAGCACCATAACCACTAGACCACTGCAGCGGGTCATGGGGTTTGCCATGAATGGCGATAATTTGGTGTTTACAGTGCAAGGGTCAAATGTGACTAAACAGCACCACGGCAATGGTAAAAAGAACTGTCAATGGAATGGTGAATCATGCAAGGTAGATGAAATGTGGCTTCAAAGTGGCCTAAAAGAATTTGCTGTAAAAATATCGCAATGACTAGAGAGCTGTTCTATTCAAAAAAATTTTCCCAGTGAACAAGCTTTCAAAACTGATCTGCAAAATTCCCGTTTCATCATGAACTGTTACCATCTCAACTTTAGCAAAGTGACGTTGCGAAGAAAACAAGTACTGAAATAGAGACAGTGAGAATAACATTTTGGGTTTTCATTTCATTTTATAGAAGTCTTTGCATCACAAGTCCTTTCAAATGAGGGGCGGCAACGCCATGGCTGTCATGACATTTTTCCTGCTTAAATAGTACCCATACAGTAGACTGCCGTTAAACGGAACCTGAAGGGACAAGGAAAATACTATGTTCCGGTATAACAGGAGTTCCATTTACTGAGAGATACACAGGGGTGCAGCATTCAAGTACGAAATGAATGATATTAGAAACAGTTGTTCCATTTAAGCAGCGATTTCGTTTAAGAGATTTCTGTAATTGAAAACCCATAGCAGTTGCTATACTTTTCTGCTGCTACACCTTGCTTTCTAATTGCCATCTTTGTTCATTTTTCTTTCCCCATAGACTAGAATCCCGGTAAACGGAAATCACTTCTATAGGACAGCTGCCTCCGAATTGGTTGGTTTCGTAATAGGGTGCTGCAACCCTACACGTCTTTCTCATTAAACAGAGCTCCTATTAAATGAATATATTTTCCCCAGTCCCATCAGGTTCCATTTACCGAGACTACTGAAAGCAGAACCAACCATTCTTTTGGTCTACGATTTATTGCAACTGCATGTCTCTTACGTCAGTACTCATTAGAATTTTCAACTGTGTACTAGCAGTGCACCAATATTGTTTGGCAAATTGGTGAAATGCAGAACTGGTGAGCAATACAAGTGCACAGTTTTTGGGGCCTCGAGAGACCCTGAAGTGCTTTACTTACTACTAATAGCAGTATTCCCATACTGTGAAAAGTCAGTATTTAAGTAGCTTTGTAATACTCTAAACCTATGAGTAAATGTAGGCCCCACTGTCCCACCAAGAGAAAATATACACAGATGCCCTATCAGATTGCATTTCTTGCTTTCTGCGATGTCAAGCCCCTTTCCGTAACTCAGGTAGGCAATTTGCCCAAACCGAAACATGTTTGTGTCGCCGGATTTCAGTTGAAAAATTTAATTAATTTCCTGCCAAATTTCAGCAAGGACTTCAAAATCACCACTTTGCCAAACGTAATATTTTAAGTAGGAACGATGAACTTTTAACTCTTAGTATGCGTATTATCTATATGAGCAGCGAAAAAGTAGTTACGGTTAGAATGGAAACCACCTAGCATGACTCTCCTACACAGATGAAAGGCAAAGAGCGTCACAGTTCTGGGGGCAGAGCCTGCATTTATTCTGAAGTTGTATATTCGTCGTAACATTATCACTCACGTGTCTATCCTCCTCTGAGTATAAGGAATCCATCGTTCCATCTGCAATGAATTATACAAGACATGTTTTTGAGGCACATCTTTACACATTATGCACAGTATAGTGGGCATGCTAAAAGAGGCTGGGTGCAACACCACATTCTTACTACCCTCTACACAGTCAGATGTGTGCGCTGAAACTAAAAGACAAATCCATAAAGCCCTGCCAGATGATGAGCATGCCTTGAGGACAACGAGCTATGCTGATAATCAGGGTCGTGAGTACGGTATCTGGAATTTTAAATATGAATCGAATAGCCTTCGCTACTTGATTAAAAATTTGCTATGTACTTGAAAGTGTTGGCTATTCATCTCTGTTCAAATGACCAGAAATGGCGACACTCCTCGCCAGTCCTCCTTGCTCTCAGCAGAGAGTGACAGGAAGACACTAGCGACACACTCTAGCAGTGTGGCCGGATGGCAGCCAACACAAGCTCTACTGACAGAGAGAGACCGATACAAGCTTGAACTAATTAGGAAAGTTTATTTCGTGGGATAGTAGAAGTGATTGTTGATCAAAGGCACCATTTCATGAGAGACGGCCAGTGGCGGATAACCACTGCTCGATAATTTGAAGTTGATTACCACGATGCCCTGTCTTTAGGCAGAGTAATATACAGACTTGTCGTCAAGATATACGCAAATCAAGTTATTTGGCTTCCTTTAAAACAATGCGCTGTGCTATAAGCACGACGGCTTTAGTAAACGCAGCACTCTGTGCACACCTAGTGATGCTGTGTTTTGTTTTTCATTACTGCCATTGTCTTGGTGTAGCAGATAACTGAAATCGGTCGTTCCTCACTTATATGGCCATCATCAGACAGGGGTGCTGCATGCATATATTAAATTACAGAGAGAAATCTACATTTTTACCGCATGGGTTCCACATGAACTTCATATATATTGCTTTGTTTAGAAATAAGAAAATATTCCATTTGCTAGCGGACAGTGCTTCCAAGTGTGCCACAAATTTCAGCTCTCTCTGCATAGGAGGGTAGCAGCTAGGATGATGCTGTGAAAATGGTGGGCAGAGGTTTTTGCATAGAATTCAAGGCACGAAAATGGGTACCAACGCAGTTGGAAGCAAAACTAGGCAAAACAGGCATAAAATCGTCTAATGCGACAGCCTCACCTTCTCGAGAGCAATGAAGTTGGCAAATCCGACATCGTGCTTCTTCAGGTACTCGACACAGTGCTGGGCCGTAAGCACCGTGTCTGTCACAATGTAATCCAGCTGGCCACATGCTGTTGATATTGCCACGTCATATTTCTCGTCGATTGCACCCAGGTCACCCTGTGGTATTCAAGCGTGCAGACCAGAACACTGTAGAGTTCACTTTTATAAGAGTATACTGTTCCCGTAGATTAAGAACTACATCAAATCCGCTAGCATAAAAGTAAAACCTACACTTAGGGAAATGGCAAACTATATGGAGATGGTCAAGTGGCATGTCAGGAAATCTATAATGTTAATCCACTTTCCAGCTGTACAAACACCTTCATGTTCAAGTTAGTCACTGATTGATCGTATGAACAGCGATGAGTTGCACATTCTCAATGATTCAGTCAGCTCTGCAGCGACACCTACCTCGCAGATATAATGTATATAAGGACAACCTAAATTTCTAGCTTCATAGAGTGCTCCTTTTAATAAAATGCCCTCCGTTTTCACTACCTTAAGCTAATCCAGTTTACAGCTGCCTACAGTTTTCATGTTTTATGCAAAAAAACTGTGGTACAAGCATTCAGATGCCACTGCCCTAAGACTATGGCAAACAGTGGTGGAGATTATATATCCTGCACTGCACCACCTCGCTTGTCGCAGATGATTTGAACTGCATTTCAAGATTTCCTGCATTCCAAACTTACTTTGTATATAAAAAAAACAACTTTCAGTGCTTGAACAGCTACAGTTCCCATCAGCCAACCACGAATGAGAACCGAAACCAATTCTTTCATTGTGTGCCACTATGTTTTTCCCCCGTCCTGTCATTTATGCTATTTTGTTTCGATGCACACAAGCCAGCTAGCTCTAGCTCAGCTAATACCTCTGTCATACGGACAGCTTTAACTGCGGTTACGTTTAACCGTGGTTAACAGGATTTATCACAGTTAACGTGAATGCGGTTTGCCGCTGCTACACGTGTTTAGTTAGCTCAGTTGAGCAAGCCGACGAAATCACGTGCTTATCATGTGGTTAGCAAGAAGTTTGGGCACATGTTCAGTAAGTTTCAGAATACAAGACGGCACTTCTACACCTCCACTAGACCGCCGCGACAATGTACTGAATTGTTCCACTTTCAACTACATATATAGCGTTTGCGGCTCTATGAGGCGGCTAGAGACGAACAATGCGAAAAGCAATTCCCCCGCCAAGGATGGAATAATCTTTGTTGGTGGCCGCTCCACTGCGAACCTCACTTTCCACTACTGGAGTCATGTTCCATGAAAATCCTCAAACAACACGAAGCTGCCGATTAACTTGCGCTGCTTCAAGGCTGGTGCACTCGCAGCTTGTCCGCCATCTTCTCAGCTTTTTCGGTTTGCAACGGTAAACTGTGCTTGCCTAACTCGATTTGTGATAAGCACGGTTAGGAGACCAACTGCGGTTATATCTGCCGTGTAGCTACCTCTAACCATGGTTAGCCATAATTGTAGTTGGCATAACTGTGGTTAAGGCAGTGTGTGACAGGGGAATAAGAGCATTTTGCACTGCAAATTTTAGCTGTAAACCAATACTGAGGCCCAAAAGTCTTATAGTTCTCCAAAAATTTTCTGAAGGCATGCATCACCACAGCAACAGGCGTCTCACCAGTCGTCCAATGACGCCTGGCAGCTGCCCCGACTTCTTAGCCTGCAGGAGCGAATCGAGGACCCGCGACCGCGACCTGTTGGCTTGGGCGTTGGAGCGGAGCTCTTCGACCCGATGTCGGTCGGACCGAAGCTGCTCTTGAGCTTCCTGGTACTGCTGTCTCACTTGCGCCAGTTCGGCTTCCAGCTGTTTCAACTTGGAATCCTTTTCAGGGACAAGTTTCTCAAGCCTCGTCAAGCAGCTGCAAATAGCAAAAAATCAAAGGTTAGAAAGTAACACGCAAAAAGAATGAAGTAGGGGTGTGCGAATATTCGAAATTTCGAATATTTTTCGAATAGTGTTTGCTATTCGATTCGATTCGCACTGAAATTTTACTATTCGAACTATTCGAACTTCCCAAAGACAAATGCAGTCAACGTCCGGTTGAAAGTGACCCCTTCAGGTTTTCAATATGCTTCACCTCATTACACTCTCGTATTGCGGCAAAGCTGCCTTTCAAGCTCCGTTGCGGTCGAACTTAGCCAAGAGACAAAGTCCGGTTGGAAGTGGTCCCTAGATTTTCAATATGCTTCACCTCCTCACACCGCCGTATTGCGGCAAAGCTGCCTTTCAAGCTCCGTTACGATCGAACTTAGGTAAGAGACGTCCGATTGGAAGTGGTCCCTAGATTTTCAATATGCTTCACCTCATCACACCCCCGTACTGCGGCAAAGCTGCCTTTCAAGCTCCGCTACGGTCGCAAATGTATTAACTCAAGAAAACGCTGGTTCCAATATGGAGATGAAAGATGTGGCAGAGTTGGGGGCTCAATTAATGCTGTTTTGGACCTGAAATTTGGGCAGGAAGTCTGAAAAATCGGACGCCGAAGCTTTTTAGCATCCAAAATTTCAGACGTTCTTATATATCGACGTCTACGAGGCAGATTTGGAACTCCGGACTTGAAGGGAGCACACCCTTGTCTGCCACATCAGTTGGCCTTCCACAGAAGTTGAAAGAGAAGGAGAGGCTGAAGAAATGGCATCTCTGCCTATCACGTGTAAAGTGTTGTCGGCAACACTTTGGTTGCACCAAATCATGTACTATCGTGAGCGATATGAGCTCGAACGCGCGAGCGCGTGGCGAATAGCCTCGAACCCTACATCGGCTGATTCGCAGCGGCCACTGTCGGAAACAAAGTGGAAAGGGCGCCGCGCTTCCGCTAGCTGTTGACACTCCCGCCTCAATATCGTTGCTACAAAAACTGTAGCTTGTAGCGTGTCAGTGACTGCTAGCGGTGATATGAATTCACATCAACGCGCACAGCCACATCCAATGACCCATCAGACTATGTAGCTACTGAGATATCGGCTGTGATGTAGCCTGCCGTGATGCACAGGCCATGCTTGTATTATATCTAGGTGGTGTTGGCCGAGCGTTTTGCTATGCCTCTTTTATTTATTATTATTTTTCGTGCAATCTTTTTTTTTTTCGCGTTTTCATTGCTAGCGGCCGATGGCACGCAGTCAGCTGCCGTTTCGCAGCAACGCTAGCGAAGCGGGTGTGCCAACAGTCAGCGGAAGAGCGCCCCTTCTTTCCCCTCCGCTTTCGGCAGCGCCATGCACGTATCACGTTATCTCGGTTTTGAGGCTATTCGCCACACGCTCGCGTGTTCGAGCTCATATTGCTCACGATAGTACATAAATACAATTCGGCCTCTACATTGCCTCATTCTTGATAAGAAAGAGAACTATGAAATAAGACCCCACCAGCGCTTCATCAACCTCGTGAAAAGAAACACTTTCATGTTGCTATCTCACAAGAACATACTTAGGGATTCTCTGCAACTTTTTATGTAATTTCACTTCGAATTATTCGAAAAATGTTTGAGAAATATTCGAAAATTATTCGAAATTATTCGATTCGATTCGCACTCAATCTTTATTATTCGAATTCGCTTCGCACCCAAAATTTTGCTATTCGCACAGCTCTAGAATGAAGGGATGATCTGGTGGTGCATTAAGCATGTTACACTTGGCTGCTGTAAAAAATAAAGACAAAAAGTACATTTAAACAAATTGTGTCAAATTTCCCCAGTGGGAACAGTTTTACACTGCTAGAAAAGGGTTTCTCAAGTGACTAAATTAAAAATTAAATTCCGAGGTTTTAGGTGACAAAACCACAATGCAATTATGAGGCAGAACGTAGTAAAGGACTTTGGACTAACTAACTTTGACCGCTTTGGGCTCTCTAATGTGCATCTCAACCTCTGTGCACAGGTGTTTTTTGCATTTCGCGCCCATCGAAATGAGGCCTGGTATAGAACCTGCGCCCTCCTACTTAGCTGTGCAACAATTGGGGTGCTAAGCCACCACGGTGGGATAACGAACTAAATCGAAATGTGCACGTCCGACGTTCCAAAGTTCCAATGCAGGATGATTGATAACTCATTCATCAAGGATAATAAGTAAATCTAAGCTGTGAACTAAGAATGGTTTGTTACATACATTTATGTGGAGACGCGGGTCTTTTTTTTTATATCTTATATTAGCTGGGTGAACTGAACGAAATTTAAAAATTTATCCCATTTTTTCTGCAGATTCTAAATCTAATTAGATTTGTGGTAGCTGCATTAGTACAAAAGATGTGCAATCTCTAACAGCATATTTCTTACGGGAATTTTTGGCAACTTTGCTTTGTCAAACACAGAAATAAAGTATGTGGTAAGGCTGCCAGAGAGCTGGTTTAGCCGGTGATGCTAATCCGATTGTCTTCAACAAACTTTGAATGCAAAATAAATAGACGTAAATGTGAGTGAAATTTTTTTGCTGCATACTATTTCTGATAATTGAGAAGTATAATTTGGTGAACAACATTATAAGAAAATAAATAGCATCACCGGTTAGACCAGCTTCCTGGCAATCTTGCCACATACTTTGTTTTTGTGTTTGACAAAGCAAAGTTGCCAAAAATCCCCGTAAGAAATATGCTTAAATATGTGTTTGAAATTGCATATCTTTTGTTCTAATGCAGCTATTAAAAATGTACTTAGAGATTGTGAATCTGCAGAAAAATCTGAATAAGTGTATTAAATTTCATGCCATTCACCCAACTTTTAAAAAACCATTTTTTAAGACCCACGTCTCCCCTTATACGAACTTCGGTAGGATAGCGATTACCTCACTATAACCATTAGCTTATTATAATTCATCCAGTTATAAAGAGGCATGAGATTACCTGTTGGGATCTTCGCGTTTACTTGCTCATATTGAGAAAAATAATAAGAAATCCAATGGTGTCGCGAACGACCCAAGCTGGCATCTCCCGAGGCCACATATTAAAGGGACCCTGAAACGGTTTTTTGAAGTTTTGTCAGCGTTTAGGCAGGGGCATCCCCAAATCATTCGCACCAGAAATTCAGCGACGCGCTCTCTACCAAGGCCGCTACGGAATTTATATCTATACCCTCCTCCTCACCACTGCCTTGCACCCTCAACTCACAGACACCCTGACATCGCCGGCGATCGCAGCGCTCTCATGAGCGCACTCGACGGTTTGAGCTTCGCCCAGTCATGGCCTCAGATATTGTGCGCCGACGGGTTGCGCGCAATCTCGGAGGCCCAACAAAGACGAAGCTCGCGGAGTGGTGTATATCTGCTCCGACAGGTGCCGCCCCACTACCAGCAGATCTTATTTTATTCTCCTGTACGGCGACAATCTGCAAAAGCATGCGGACAAACAAAAATAATTCGAGAACGATCACCGATACGCGTAAACTCGGGCAATGTGGTTGTGTCTTCAGGGGTGAAGTTACAGCCACAAAAATGTGGATCGTGGCGTTGAACGGACAGTGAGAGCGCGACGCTCATTGCAGCGACGAGCTGAAGGGATTCCGCTCGCCAGATGCCTCACGAACATTGCACGATTTCGCAGCTTTACAAGTCACCAATTGCTAGAAATTGCTAGATATGTGGTACACAACACGGCTAGGGAAATTAATTATGTCCAAGAAAAGAAACCTCGAGATAAACACTGTCGCTCAGCTCACGTCAACACGAAGTACGTTGTAACACAGGCAGACGATGCTCGCTGCCCACAGGAGGTTCAGTGATGTGTACTGGACATATCCAATCAGATCAGCCGCCTGCGTGACGTCGCGCTTCCAAGACGACGCGCACTGGAAGTGGGCGGTTTGAAAACGCGTTTGGCTGAGCCGCTGTGATCGGTGGCGATTCGCAGCTTCAAAGCCTTGTAATAAATTACACAGTTTACGCACAGAGCTTAAATCGGTCTGTAAATGATCCTTAGGACTTGCTCTACCAGCTCAATGTGTTCGTACAAAATCGTCAAAACCGTTTCAGGGTCCCTTTAAGTTTGTTGCTTTGGTCTAAAAGCGAACACTGGGTCAGTGAACAGTGTGTCTGAGTTGCTGGTGTGAATGGGCTCCAAGAGTCTCTCATGGTACTGTAGAAGGGCAACTTACATCAATACAGCCAAGCCTTATTTTCTTTTCATCGTTGCATGAGGAAATCTTGTGCTTCTAAACAGCAACGAGCAGCAAACCAAGTGCACAAAATGACTGTTTGTTGTATAGACTCACTTGGACTTGTCGGTTAGAGAGCTGTTCACTTTGTCAAGGTTGAGCTCGATCTCCTCCAACCTCGATGTTTCACGCTGGTGCGTGCTGACGCTGAGGTCCAGCTCGGATTTGGCGATCTCGTACTACCATGGAAAGAGGAAGAGGGGGAGGCATTGTAACAAGGCGAGCCATGAAACGATTAGCGCAAAAAAATCAGACGGTACAATACAACATGGAATTGAGAAAGAACAGCAATGACACAGTGCTGCAACTAAGACAAGATAACATAACTTATTGAAAATAAATGTTGATAAGTTCACTGTAAACAGTTTGCACAGCAGGAGTAGGAAAGGCATAAGGGAACACAAGTGATGCACAGTCGCGAGCTAAAGCTTAGGGACCATGGCACCAGAAAAAAAATTAAAATTTCTCCTAGCACAGCTTCACAGCATATGATTGCTTTAATGCATTGCATCGGCAAAACATGCGCACTTAGGCTCCACTACTCTGTTTCAACCAACATGCTCAGGCTGCCAAGAAAAAAAAAGGTTTCTTCTGGAACCAGTTGATCTCAACTTTTGCTTGTGACTGTACACGAGTGCCAACTTCCAAATGCTTACTAAGAAATTCGCAAGCCAATTTCTACACTTAGACATGTGATCTGTACAACAATTAACAAGTGCAGAAGACCATCCTGAAAGAGCAACTTCTTACAAGACATGTTTACACTAGGGGCGGCCACATAAAGACTTTGATGCCTCAACTACCCCTCTGGTATAGTTTCGCATCGCTTGAAAAGGTACTCTTTACTTAACGGGATCGTGGAATAATTAAGACCCCCCCCCCCCAATATTCAGGTGGCACACCTGAAGGGAGGTGAAAATCTGTGCAAGAGCTCCTCGTATAAATATAACAGACAAGGAATTGCACGTCCGGGATGGCCATGTGAAGACGTAAATGTTTCAATTGCATTTCTATACGCATATAAACTTAGTACGACAGCTCCTAAAAAGATTCGATAGAACACCTCATTGGTATTCAAGCCCCCATAGAACCTGATGTTTAACGCATAATTTGGAAAATTATTGTGTTTGCCAACACCGTGATTGCACGTCATATAACGAAAATTTCCCTCGTGGAGAATAATAAACGTAGTTTTACTGGCCTGAACACTAATGAGGTGCTCACCACAGATGTGGTCGACCCTGTACATCGTGTCTGCTTTTATGTATTGCAGAGCAGAAATTATACGTTTTTTAAAAACAATGTGCAGACTAGTCTATGAACAAGTTCCTTGTCTGTGCAGAACGATACTGTCGACATTAGACAGTTTATCGAAATGTGCATGCGCAGAACGCTAAACAACCCATAACGTTTACCATATGCATGCTATTTTTCAGATTTAGCATTACCGTGTTTGCGTGGTTAACATAGCATACGTAAAATATGGCGGCGGCTTTGGACACCCGCTTTAAACTGAATTTAGGGTTGATATGGACGGATCCACTTCTTTCGTGGCAAACAACTGCACGAAATGGCTTCGCTTGCCTTCAGGTAGCTTCGACGACTGAGTATGCAGATAACTTAGTGTAGTTTTTGAGGCCTAACTAGAAGATCGGTGTAAACAAATCTGCAACATAAAAGTTTTCGCTTTTGGTGCGTGGTTTATATTTATTTACTTCTATTGCTACTAAAAAAAGTAGTAATATTCCTGCGTGCGGGGACACAGGCGAGCATTCTCAGCTTTTTTTTTTTCTTTTCACTATTTTTTTACGCATTCACCCTCCGCTAGGTGACGCCACCGCCACAGCTTGGTCATGTAAACGCTATCCTGCTAAACTAAAACATGCTGTCCGCAACGAACGTTTGCGGCATGGGAACACCATTCCCTTAACACCCCCTATCATGCTAACACTGAACTATAACTGTCTATTGTG